>NW_009661368.1:2456343-2513161 GCF_000708025.1 Charadrius vociferus
AGGAATGCATAATTAGCCTCCAAAGCAATCCTGCCTCTGGAATGATATTGCCTTCCTGGAAAATATTAAATAGAAAGAACTTATCCCTATCTATAGATTGTCTTTCAAATAAATGACATCCCAAAGTGTTTTACATACGCGGGAGCTATAAACTTCTGACGTTAGCTGTTCTAATTAAATGTTTGAAAGTAGCACTTTATTGGCATTCTGGTGGAAATCAAATTGAGTCTGAATCAAAGAACACGAATCTAAAGTGATTCTTCCTTTCAGGCACGTCAGACTGAGGCATCAGGAAGCAAAATTAAAGCTTGTCTGCTGTTCCTTGGTGTGCATGGTTGTGCAGACAGGATCCCTCCTCCGATGTGTAAAGAGCAACTGTTTTCTAAAGATGTAGCAAGAGAAAATCCGTGTTGCAATGCAAGGACTCAGAGTCAATCAGCTCTCGTGTTCTGTACTCCCGAGCTCATCTTTCACAGTCACTGTAAGCTCAGATCAGTCTCTCCCAGTTGCTTGAGAGCCTGTTGCCTTGAGGAGAGCACCTACCTTACAGGGGGATCAGGTGCAGCGGATTTCCCCCTTTTTAGTGCCAGCATAGAGGGGAGTTAAGCAAGCACAGGATGGCACCTAATAGAAATAAAGGGAAACTGGTCAAAAGCTATACACATTTATTATTTAACTGTGCTATTTAATGCTAGTCTTTGCTGCATGTAGTGAAGAGATTTCCTGAATGGCAGTGTAGTTTGTGGTTCATAACTAACATCACCGTGATACAGTAATGCATGGGGGGGAGGGGGAAGAAGCAGCAAGTCTTTGCTTTCTGCTGAAATTTTAAAAAAATAATAATAATAAAAAATTCTGCTGTGAAATGCTGAACAATTTTCTGAAGCTTCTCAGGAGTGGATATCAAAGAGCTGTAATGGGCATATCCTGATAGTCGTAGTTATCAACACGGTAAGACAAATCTGTCCTGAAATAAGGCTTTGAAATAAACTAACAACAAACTATCCTTCAGAAGCATGTTAATAGCCAGACAGTGCACTGTAGGCTTGATTACAAGATGCTTTAAGATGCTCGTAAAGTTCAAGCAGTAGCTTGTCAAAGTGAATTTTTCTCCATGGGTATTACAAGTAAGGGCTTATTGTTTCTGTATGGAAATGTTATTTTCTTCATCTCCACTAATGTTTTTTGGGCTGAAACTTGGTAAACGACAAACTCTTTGCATAAGTGGAGCTGCAGCACGTGAGCTAGGTAGAACGATAATGAAAAATTCAGTACGATAGATGAATGAAATGATGGATGGAAAGAGCGTAAATTGTTAAACAGCAATGTTTTGCCTGCCATTGCCACATACTTAGAACAGATGTCTCCCCTGTTAAGTGGGACAGCAAATACTGGCAAGCGCTTATGTTTCCTTGATTGGGACTCAATAGGTTTAGACTAAAAGCTACACTGGATTTTTTTTTTTTTTTTCCCTCTCACCGTAGTGTTTACAGTCTCTTTCATTCCCCTTGCCTTCCATACAAGCAAGGACATCACTTGGTTGCAGGACACCAATCTGCGTTCTGTTGAGTTCTACCCAGTTTTTTTGCTCTATAACACCAAACACAAATGGACAAACAGTAGTCACATAAACAGCAACTATATTTCTCAACCTCCTGAAGTGGCAGGGGAGTTGCACCCGGTGAAGGCACTTGCCTTGAAATGAGGAACATCTGCCATGCTCTGTATTCCCCTTGATCTTCTCCTGGGCAGTTGGAGCAGATCTGTGTCTTCCTGCTCATCCATCCATGGCTGAGGAGGATGATTTGCTTATATCGACTATTTGAGTCATCTGGGTTTCCAGTGACACCTGGTCTAATGCACTGGACACTAGAAGATATAAGAAAGAACAATTCTCAACATCTCTGTTATCAGTCCTTCCCCTTTCTCCTCCTGATTTTCCCGGTACTTCAAGGGTAATATCATAAAGTGGCAATTACTCAATATCAAAGATTTCTTAGAAATGATAAGTAAACAGTCCCTCACATGTTTAAGTACCAAGAACATGTACTCCAAACCCTGCTAGGGAAATATGTTTGCTTTATTAAAAGTTGCTGCTTTAGGGTGTCGTCATTGTGACAGAATCTTTAAACACCCATAAACTGAAAGCAAGTGAAATAAGCTATTGATTCTTCACCAACATGGTTTAATGTATTTTGAAAGATATTGGCGGACTTTTAACTAAGGTCTCTTCATATTTGCTAGATTTTTATAGAACCATAACAATTTTTTTGCTATGCAACTCAGGGAGAGTCTTTTTTACAGTTAGCTAAGAACTTCCCTACGCATCCAACTAATTTTTTTAATTATTTTTATTATGCAAGCATGTATTTTCTGTAAAAACTTTGTCTCCATACTGTATGGGAGGAAAAATTACTTATGTGAAGTAGTTAGTTTTTCTCCCTCTCTGTCTCAAATAAGTACAATTTGAACAAAACTGTTGGATGTGACTATAATGTGACTTCCTGAGACAAGTAGTCCTTAGTAGACATTGAATCTCAGTCTTCTGAGTCTAAAATCAGAAGTTTTATTTGTGGCTGAATTCCGCTAGTGGGATAGGCTTCAGTTAGATTTTTGGGTTTTCCTGTAAGTGATAAATCCAGTTTGTGAGTCCATGATGTCATGTTATCACGATGTTCAAAGCTGCCTGTATGCCTAAAAAGGATTAGTGGAATTTTTTTCCAATCCTATGTACTTTTGCTATCTCTGCCTATAGGAAAAGATTTTGTGTCCACAAGGGGTGACTAAGAAACAGGCAACGGGGAGGTACAGCAAATAAGAAAATGTGTCTGTGTAGTATTGACCCAGTGTGTGAGTTCCCATATTTCTTCTGATATAAATCAATTGGATGATCAGTACTTTCTGTATGGTCTTTGTTAATATGAGTTATAGATTTGAGGTTTGATTTTTTTTTTTTTTTCTTCAAACAGCCTTTAAACTATTTTATTTTTCTGCTGTATGTTTTTGTCATGATTGTTCATCTCACATATCACAGTTTTCTGAGTATACACTTCAGCAATATAATTTAACAGATAATTTTTTTAACTGTCAAAAGTATAAGGAACTTTACTTTTAAAACATTTTCAATTTGATGTTTGTTCAGATGGAGGGTCAGAGAAGCAGAATATGACTAGTCCAAAAAAAGAATTTGAATATTTGCAACCTATTCTTCAAAAAGAAGCATCAATAACACTTTCAGTTGTTGTTCCACAGTAAATGACTTTGAAAGGAAGGTTATGGAGGAAATTGTGACCAGTCTAACAGGAAAAAGCAGGAATTCTGTGTGTCTTGTTACATTCCTCTAGCCCTATTTTTCTGTGATTCATGGTTTCTGTTAATAGGATTTCTGAACACTTAATAGAAGATATTTTTATAGTTTTGCCATCCTTCTGCAGTGAGTGGTACCTAATCTGTGTCTTCCCAGTGAGACCATAGCATAACACTGTATTTGCCACAGCAGAGCAAAACAGCCCTCTGAGAACCTGCGGGTACCTTGGCAAGGGGAGGTGTTTTATTCTGGCTTTTACTAAAAGTGCAACTTGAAGAAGAACTCAGAATAAAGCATATCTTTTGAATTAAGCCAATACACAATTTAACAACAGAATGTAATCTTGGCGGCGTAATTATTGTTATGGAGAATGTTAGCTATTAAGCAAATAAATGTTCTACTTGCTGTGAGCAGCATGGCTGAGCAAGCGTTGTGTTTCCTGGAAATGCTCCAGCTCACCCCAGGTGCAGCTGTAACGCTGAAGGTCAAGTGACTTCAAATACTTGAGCAAAGCAGTGATTCCTAGAAAGCATTCCCTGGGGCTCCTTCCTGTGCCTCTGGAGAGGAGCTTTGGCGCATAGCGAACAGAATTCAGGGCTGGAGCAATCGGAGAATTCAACCTGTAGTCACTGAAAGGCTTCCTGAAATTTCACTGATAAAGTGAGATTATCTCAGAGATGGAACTCCCATGTTATGACATTGACTTCGAGCTATAGAAAAAGGCTCTTTGGGAAGTGTTTGTGTGATGCCTCTGTTGCATTCAGATTGCCAAAGATCAGGATTCATGATATCATTCTGAAATCATAAAGATTATAATTGAAAGCAAATAAAATCAGGGGTCTTGCGATATTCATAAAGATGCTAAGAAAGAGAGCAAGCTTAATAACATTGCTTTTGTCTCAAAATTTGAACAAGTATTTAAAATGTATGCAGACCAGAAAACACATCTGCTTCAAATGCATTGTGAAATCAATGTGCAAAATGAATTTACTTTTTTTAACCCATGTATTCAAGGTGACCGTGTCTGAGGCTTTTCCCTTTCTTTAATTAAGATAGCTCTCCGTGTTCTCATGTTCATTTTGCATGTATTCATTTGCACTTATCCCAAGAAAAAAGTAAAAAGAAACCCTGCTGAAAAAAAAATCAGGCTCTCAGCTCAGCAAAAGTAATGGTAGATGAAGGAAACTGTCTTAATTCTGTTGTCATTGTCTTAGCTCAAGAGGTGATGATGACTTCTTTGTTCAGCTGTCAAATGCTTTCTGCAAAAGCTACACAGCAACACACGGAGAGAAAACAAGCCGCGTTTGTATACTCTAATGAAACGTGAATGGAAGATGCGAGTTCCTTGCAGTCTGTTCTGACAGTTGAAATAATGGAAAAGTTTATATCCTTTGTGAAGAACAATGTACACTGTGACTGAGGTGACTCAAAATTTCTAAGCAGGATGATGCAGAGTGAATGTTAGTGCTTATGATCATCTGAGCGGGAAAAGTGCAGCCTAATCTCAATGACATGTCACTTTATTCAAACTGAAGAAATATGTAATATCTGTACTACTTATTACATTTCCTATTACTCCACCCATACCTCACCCATGTTTCTTACTGGTAACTACAAGAAATTGCTCAGCAGGACAATCATGTGATTAGGATTCAGTGCTGCTGATCAAAACCTCTTTTGTTTTACTAATCAAAGCCATACAAACAATCAAGTAAGTCACAGTTTACCCATCTGAAATCTTTGGAGGTTTTATGGTGGCAGATATGAAACCTGCTGAGGATTAATTCTACAGCTAATAAAAACAAACAAGAAGAAAAACATCAGCTCGGGGCTCCCATCCATCTACATGAATAGACAATACTAGCTATTCATTCATGTCTATGGCAAAATCTCTGTTAATATTAGATGTATGTGTAAATGGCTACAGGCCACACTACTAAACTTCCTCTAATGGGGCTGCATTCCTCTTCGAAAGCGCTGGCATCCAGCTGAGCATTGCATGAAGTAAGAGGAAGGATGGTGCTCTCTGCCAGGCAGAAGAATTTACATTCCTTAACATATTGCCTGCGGATGGATGATGTGCTAACTTGTCTCTGAGGTTTTTTTTGGCTAACAGTGGGAGCCGAGTGAACTAACTTCCCACAGTACTTATTCTAGAATGAGACGTGAAAAAGCAGCCCACAGCAAGAGGAGCAGAGGGAATGGGGGACTGGGGGCAGGAACATCAGAGCTGGGGTGGAAGGGGGGGAGATTCCTAAAGGCAAAAACATGGGAGGAAAGAAGTTGATTGGCAGTGGAGAGCGGGACAAAAGGGTGTATTGCGAGAAAAGGACTCTAAGAAATAGAAAGATGCTAAAAATTATGTCGGCCTGTAAGAGAGGGAAGAGGTTTCAGTGAAGTACAGCTAATGTTTAAGAGGAGTGATGCAGCTGGGATAGGGAGCCAGAGGACAGAAAAAGCACATTGGTGATGCAGCATGGCAGGCAGGGAGGTGACTTCCTGTGTTTCTTGTGGAGGAAGAAAATCACAAGAGGCAGAGCCAGTAGAAGAGGAGAAAATACCGGTCTCCAAGGGGTGGATGCGGGCTGTGACAGCTTGTAAAGGATAGTGAGTACTGTCTGAGCAGAGGGGGACTGTCCTTCCCAAGTCCTGTTTGGAAAGAGCAGCAGGTAAGGGATGGTTAATGAGTAGCCTGGGGCACGGCAAGACTGGAAAGGCAGAAGTATTAAAAATGAGACAGTGAGGGAAGAGGCATGGTTAACTTTTAATGGGTGTTTCTTTCTGAAAATGCTGGCAGGTCACGTCCCTGCCCTTGCATTGCGATAGCTTTTTGTTGTGGTGGTTTTGGTTTTATTTATTTGGGGGGTTTTGTCATTTCTCCCTTGTTGAGCTCTATGTGTAAGAGCAACCAGGGAAGAGATAGTGCGTACAGCAAGGGAAAGAGTAGATGGATTTGTTTGTTTCCATTATACTCTTTTTTTTTTTTTAAAAAAAAAAGCACTTGAGTTGTTCTGCTTTCTGAGGTCTTTGGGGCGAAAGTAACGGACTCAAATATGCAATATTGAAATTTGTATTTGCCCAACTTGCATAGACAGAAGTTAATGTGGTTTATAAGTCCCTTGATAGGCACTCAGATATTAAGAGAAGTAATTTCAGGGTAAATGGTCAGTTATGAAGAGGCAGTGTTTAGAGTCCTGCACGATGCAGATAAAACTTTACTGCTAGATGAAAATTATACTGTTAGCCTGGATGAAGAACACCGAATGGGTGATCAGTAGTTCATCAGAAATGCAATACTAGCCTCAGACACTGAGGGAAACCTTGTACCTGCACCTGCCCTGTCAGAAAATGTCTGTATTTTCAAAAGGAACACCTTAAAAAAAAATGGAAAGGGAAATAAAGTTACAGGCTTGTATGTTTTTCAGTTTAAGCAGTTTTGACTTCATCCAGTTCAGCAAGCATCCTGGTTTGGTAATCCCTCATTACAGTGGGAGAAGTCAGGAAAGTGCAGAGAATGAGCCATATCCCAGGCTTGAGGTAGGTACACTACCTGTGGAGGAATGCGCTAGGCAAAAAAATTTAGAAAAGCTAATGGGATACAGATAATGGGGTGCTGATTCCCTTCTGTTCAGTATGAGACATTCCCCAGATCCTGGGCTGCGTCTAAAGCAGCGTGGCCAGCAGGGTGAGGGAGGTGACTCTGCCCCTCTGCTCTTATCTGGTGATACTCCAACTGGAGTCCTGCATCCAGCTCTGGGGTCCCCAACATAAGAAGGACATGAACCTGTTGGAGTGGGTCCAGAGGAGGGCTACAAATAAGATCTGAGAGCTGGAGCACCTCTCCTATGAAGACAGGCTGAGGGAGTTGGGGTTGTTCAGCCTGGAGAAGAGAAGGCTCCAGGGAGACCTTATAGCAGCATTCCAGTACTTAAAGGGGCCTAAAGGAAAGACGGGGAGAGACTCTTTATCAGGGAGTGTAGGAAAAGGGGTAACAGTTTTAAACTGAAAGAGGGTGAGGGCGGTGAGCCCCTGGCGCAGGTTGCCCCGAGAAGCTGTGGCTGCCCCATCCCTGGAGGTGTTCAAGGCCAGGTTGGACGGGGCTTGGAGCAACCTGGGCTGGTGGGAGGTGTCCCTGCCCAGGGCAGGGGGTGGAACTTGATGATCTTCAAGGTCCCTTCCAACTCTAACCATTCTGTGATTCTAATTGTGTTGTTGTGGGCTAGGATACAATAAACACTTGAAATTTCCTCTCAGCAATTACTCATTGAGTTCAAGATACGGGCATGAAATGGAAGCGTCATTAGAAGGCAAATATGTAACTAGTCATTTCAAGGGGTTACAGACCAGCTGATACAGTTTATGGTGCAATAAAGATTGCTCTCCTTAAAATCATTTTTTAAAAAATGTAAGAGCTTCTGCATATTTCATTTGTAAAGATATTGCAGAAAAGAACAGTGCATTTTGAAATAATTCTACCGCATAAAGACACAAACCTTTAGTTCTGTGGAAATTAAAATAAATGTTTATGAACAGCCACATCTCAAATAGGATTTTAGCTGAGAAATAAACAAAAAGCAGCAGAATCCATATTTTAATTTTTTTTCCCCTCAGCAAACACCATTTTTGAACTTTTTTTGGCTTTCTGCATAGAAATCAGGACCCCAGTTATTCAGCTTTCACTAGCAGATGAGCTTTTACCTATTGGAAAAAAAAACCAACACCCAACAACAGCCTTTTCTCATATGAAATAATAAGGCTAACTTATGGTCCCCATGAAGAAACTAATTTGCAGTAAATATGTCTTAGTGTAGTAAGCATTAGGAATACACATGCTGATAGTATGATGCCACGTTTGCGGTTATTTTGGGTTTAGGTTTGTGGGAGAAGTTGTGTTTCTCAAGTACCAGGACAGATCACCTGTTGGCACTATTAACTCTGACTTTGGCAGTTGTGCTCTTATGATCCTTTGGTGGGCAGAGCCATAGTGTCTAGTGGAAATGAATGCAATAAGGTCTTCTACCAATTAAATGGGTTCTGATAGAATCATTCTTAAGCCCTGTAAAATGTCATATAGACTTGGATCACGGAAATGGAATTATAGATGAGGATTTAAAATTTCATTTGAAAGGCTGATTATCACTTAATGTTTTCTAGGATTCCTCTCATTCAGCTTGTGATATATGCTCAGAACCAAACCAAAGATTTGTCAGTATTCTTTCATGCTGGTTATTCTGAAAGAGGTTAAATTTTAGATGTTCTGTAGTTTGGGAGGAAAAAAGTGTACTATAGGTACTCTGCTAAAAGCAATAACATTTGATTTGCAATAAAGTATATTGTATGAAAGTTTTTGTATTATTGGTTTCAAACTCTTAGATTAGTGACTATTCACCTCATCTTTACCACCCTATAGGGAAAAATCATTGACAACTGAAGTATTTTGATTTCTGGTGTTTATTCAGTCTGAGCATGTATGCTTTGAACACAGTGTTTGTGCTGCATATTACTAACGTCCTCAGGAAAAAAAAAAAAATCTTTTCTGTGAGAGCGCTGACTAAACTTTCCTCTGTTTTAGATTCTGCTTTTGTATATTTTTATCAACTTTTTTTTTTTCTATTGAATTTTATGATTCGATAGTCTGGCCTTACTTATTATATCTTTAAATCTGTCTAATAAGTAAATTTAACAAATTCTGATTGGAAGAAAAAAGTTCAGGTATCTCAGCAACACTACTTCACTTTGTGAGCGAGGAAAGAGCTGTGTTTATTACTCTGATTAAGTACAGGTTACAGTGATACAAACACTAAAATGTTTCTCAGTCACAGCATTCAGTTTGTACATGCACAATTTTGATATTGTATATGTACCGCTAATTGCAATATTTTTGCAGTATGTTTCAAATTCATTGAGCACAGAAGTAATGTGTGAAGTTTGTATGACCTTTTTGAAAAAGTTGCATTAGCACAATATAAGAGGTAGTAAATAATGCATGAGATCTTAGCTGGTGTGGTTTTAAAGCTGTGTAAATGGGTTTGTCCTGAAAAGCTTTGTTCTTGTAAATGGATGAAGGATGAACAAAATGAGAATTTCATGACCTAAACTTGTTGGATTTGTCCCATTCTAGTTATATTAATGTGAATTATTTTCCTTTAAACTTTCAAACGTACTATGTGGTGAATAGACAAATGTTCCTAAAAAAAGCAACAGCCTTGCATTTGGGGTGTTGATCCGAACATCAGAGGTATGTCTATGTTAGTAAGCAGTGCACAGCAGGAGAAGTAAATCACATCTACTCTCCAAAGGGGAGTGAGGCCGTGAGTGCTGGGGACGCGATTCAATGCATATTGGAGGGCTTACTTTGGACTAGCCCTGGACATCCATCAGTGGTTGGAGTGGAATGTGTTACATGTGCTCCTGGGGATTATCTTCTAGGTTATTTTCATCTCTTTTCTAGGCAGGATGCTTTTTGACTGTCTTGACTTGTGTGGGTGAAGTTTGGTTGCTGTATTTAACATAATTCGTATGTTTTAAGATATATCAGCGCTACTGGAAAAAGAGGCAGGACTTCTGAAGTGGTGGCCGCCTTCCTGTTATTTTAACAGTAAAAGGTTTAGTTGAAATATTTGTTCTCTCCATAACTATTTTCATCAGACAACACAAATATAAAAAGAAATTGTTAAAAAAACCCTATATTGTTTTAATAGTTGAACAGAAAATCTTTGGAGTTCTGCTATTATCTCTCTCAGCTTTTAATGAAAAGTTTATATTTTCTGAGTTAATAGATGTTTCCTGAGCTAGGTTAGAAGCGTTCCTGTAACAAATGCTTCACAGATATTTAAATTAATTTTTGTGCCATCATCTTGGCATCTGTCGTTTAATAACGCACAAATATATATTACTTGTGCTTATTGGCACTTTGATTATAGGTGAAATCGGGTAGCTGATGGGCATAAATATTCTGAAGCGTAGGTAGGTTGCAGGTGTGAAAACGAAGTGCGAACTGATGCTGTTAAAAAGGAAAGTGACATGAAAATTGAAACTTATAATGTAAATGGTTGGTGTATAGAGGATCCTAGTTTCAACTGTGCAACTGTAGTGGGTGTCTTCTAGTGAAGAATTCCCTGTCTGAACATGGAAAAATTAGGACATTTTCTCTCCTCCTCAACCTGGAGATGAGCCATTGATCAGTCAGAGTTGCTAGTAATGAACATGCATGTGCAAACACTAGAGACCCTCAGGAATATATCTTTTGTCAGATTGCTAAAGTCTAGTTGATGTTTTTTTTCTTTTGTCAGAATTAAGAGTGGTGCTTATGCTGTCCTGGCAGTAAGAGTTTTGTCTGGATGCTGGCTGAAGCGCAAAGCGGGGCATAGAAAAGGTAGCAGACTCGGTTACTAGTAGACTTGTATTCTGTTTAGAAATGCAGTTTAACAGAAAAAGTGTAATTCATTACTCTTAGACAGTTAAATCTGTCCACAATTTTAACTGCTGTTAACATTTAAGGACAGTAAACTCATTATCTGAGTTTTCTGCATCCCAGAAATAGTCTACCCATAGACAGATTTGGAAGTGATATGAAGTAGACTTTGTACGCTTGCAAATTGGGTGTCTTCCTTAAACTAGTTGTCAGTTCTCTGGTATATGAAAAGACAGTCCTGTCCAGGAGGCAATTGCTTCCATCCTAAAAGAACCCACAAAAATCACCCTCTATAAATGTTATTTCCTCTCTCCATTGACTGTGGAGTGTCTTCTCTTTTACTATATGTCTTCTCTTAAGTGGTCAAAGTAAAATGAATGAATTAATCTCTGTACATCTAAAGTAGCTTGCACAGACCTGAATAATCACACATCACTGCAAATCTTGTTAGTGGTATTTACAGTAGTTTACTGCTTTGTGCTTGCAATGCAGACCGCTAAGTAGGCTTCAATAAGTTGCACTGATGTAGAAAAGTTGCCTTTCTTATTTTAAACCTCCGTGTTAAGTTACATGAGTTCAATAAACATTTTTTGCTTATGCCTTCCAAGGAAAATAGTAAATCCTAACATGCTATTCTATCCAGAATTGTTCAGGTTTTAATGCATTTTCAGCACACTTTGCAGGCAGTTGAAACTGTATTTTTAGAGCTACATACTCATGCTCTTGAATACCCCTAATACAGATCTAATAGACCTCCCCCAGCTGTAAAGTAAAATTCACCAAATTAAAAACAATGCTTTGAAACTAGGATGGGCTTGAAATTTGTGATCAGTAGGTGTGGCCAAACTGATGGGAGATAACTGCTGGAGCACCATCGCTTTCCGTGTGTAACCTTCCCTGTCCACCAACCATATGAACACTTTAGAGATGTTAAAGTTGAAAGATTTTGCATGTTGGTCTTCCCCTCACCCTATTTCCACCCCCCCACCCCCCCACCCCCGAATTTCAAACAAATTTTCAAGAATTAGTAGTTCTTCTTAAAATAATGCTGAGAATCCTAGTCTGAAACATGGAGGTACAGAGTACTGTGATAGGAATCTTAACATGCTCAGTTGCCATCTAACTTTACTTAGGCGCCTGATTTTGAAACTTGCCTTGAGTGTATCTATTCAGAAAATTATATCACATAAACACTGTATATAGCTGCAGATTTTTTTTCAGCTAAATGTTTGCTTTGATTCCCCAGACTTATTTTCCAAACTCACTCTAAATTATCCAACATTTTAACAAGGGACTAAATCTACTCTAAATCTACGGTAGCACTCTTTCTCTCTTTGTTCATTCTTGTTACTCATCCCCAATTAGTAAACTGTTCTCAAATAGCATTGATCTTCCCTCAGCCTTAATGCTGCCATTAGTCAGGGAATGCTAAAAAGAGCCTTTATGAACATTTTCCCTGCAAATACTGTTTCCTGAAACTTGAAGTGACACAAAAGTTGTGATCCACTCTGGGGAGATGAATGCAGAACTTGTTTGATGAAATTCATAGACTTGCACTTTAATGGGTTCCTCAGGAAAGAATGTTTCACAATAAGAATTCTTTTATCCTGCTATGGTGATAGAGAAAATGGGATCATGGGATTTTCAGTATTAAGTAAAATATGATACAGCGATATTTTTATTTCCAAAGCTTTAGATTACGCGCAAGTGATTCTGAAAGCATGTCCCATGCAATTTGAGCACGTTATGAAATCAACATATTCCATAAATAAATTTCTTTTGGAAGAAAAAAGTCTTGGCAGGTTATAGTATGAAGTATTTAATTGACACTGCCTTGAACATATGTATATGAAAATTCTGGAGAAATGTTCAATAAGCAAATGAAAAACTTTCATCTTTTCTTTCTAGCAGGACTGCATTGAAATCAGCCAAGCTTGAAGACGTACAGGCTGTGCTCTGTGATCAGGTGTGCCACTGTGCATGATAAATGACACGGAGTGTTCCCTGTGATTTCTTAAAGTAACATGAAACCATGTGTTTTCTTTCCCCAGTCACCTCTCTAATGAGACAAAAGTGATGTGCGTGGTGAGATATCAGGCAGGAAAAGGCAAATACATGCTAGCCCTCGTCCACACGATGTATGTGCCTGAACTTTGCTCGAGGATGGGTAGATCTACAGATTGGTTAAAAAAAAAAAAAAATTGCCCAAGAAACTGTAAAAGAAAATATAAACTTGCCCCTAGTTGTTTCTGTTACCTGTTCATTCCTTTACTCTAAATTAAGAATTAAAAGTTTCCTCCCCGCTGAATCAACCACTTACTGTGCTTTCTTCAGACTGACATATATATGACCTTTTTTTCTCACGAGTAGAGTCTTTTAAACTTGCAAGGATTTTCTTTAAAGGTAATTAAAGAAAAAATACCAGAAGAATAAAAGCCTGCAATGTTTATAGTATGTGTCTCAATTATTCATCAAATTGTTTATACTTCTTTTGTTCGTCAGTTAAATTATACTGGTTCCAAAATGAAGCCTCCACTGAAAAACCTGAAAAATAGTTGAGATAATGTATAAATTCTCAGTTTAAATTTTTCCTTTTATATCAAAGCTAGTGTTACATATCTGCAACCTTAATTGTGAGACTTAGATTCCAGGATGCTGCTCCTAAGGTAATTGTTTTACCCAAAGACTTGCTGATACTATCACCTGTCTTTTGTAACTGAATATATTAACACTGATGACTGCATCTTGTAAAATCAGCTCTTAAAGCATCATCGTAATAAAAACGTATCATCTGATTCAGAGGCGGGGCAGGAAGCTCATGTCTTAAAAATCCTGCGGCGTCTGTTGCCCTGTATGGGTGGATGCAATTTCTGATAAATTGTCCTCAGTCACTTCCGGAAATCATCGCAGTGATAGATTTTGAAACAGAGAAGTTGAAAAGGTGCAGCCAGATTAACAGATCAGGAGTCTTTCAATTAAAATCTATTTAAATTGAGATTATATGAATATAATTTAAATTATTAAAGGGCATTGTAGACTTCCTTTAGTTTGCCTACAATTGACATGGATTTCTTATTCATTAATAGTGTATTCAGAATGTCAGCCTTGATTTAAAGAAACAAAATCTAGGAAAGCAGATTATTTTTTTTTACCACCACCCCATTGTAGTAGCTGCTTTTGATTTCTTAAAATCACTTGAATACTAAAAATGTTTCTCCTTAGAGTTTAAAATATAAGTAATTGCATATTTAAAAAATATTGAAGTTATGCTTGGTTTTATATTTGATTATAATAAGAGCCTACTCGTAATGATTTCATACCCCAAAGACTAGTCGAGCAGACACTTGGTCATTACATGGGTGGGCGTTCATGATCACATAGTTCTGCAGATCTCCTACAGATGAGGAAATGATGGCTACTATTCTTTTCTTTTTAGAGAAGACTTTTTCTTATTTTTTTATTTTCTCTGTGGCATTTTCTGTAAATTCTTTGGTGGATCCTCCCATAAATCCCTGGGTCTGAAATGAAAGATAGAGGAGGACGAGGAGAATCTTTCTGTGGTTAAAAATAGATCAAAAGCCATAAAAAAGTTTATCTTGCAAACTTTGTAGTGTATTTCTTACAGATTTTTATAAAAGGTTCATGACAGAATTTCACAAAGATTTTAAATGTTCAGTTGTTAATGTGATACCAAGATCAAGTGAAAAAAAAATTAGAGTACTTTGTGTAGGGGGCAGATTATCGGACTAGCTGCCCAAATTGCCCCTTTAGAATCACTGTGGGACTGATCCCGTTCCTCTGAGGTGGGTGAGTGTTTTTTTTATTGACTGGAATGATGTATATGGAATTGGCCTGTTTTTTGTTTGTTTGGGTTTTTTTTGTCAAAAAAAGAAGTTCCATATTTAACCTTCTGGTATTAAAATGTTTAGCTATTGAGAATGGCCTTTATGTCAGTGTTCGGAAGCTTTGTATCTACCCTTTGAAGCACACTGACAGTTTAAAAAAAAAAAAAAATTGAATGTCCCTTAATTATTTGTATTCCAACAGCACCTGAAGCACCAGGCTAGAACAGCCCCATTGAATTTTCATAGTTGGACACACAGAAAATGATAGGATGGTGTCTCTTTCAAAACTTTAAAATCTCTTCCATGGTAAAGCACAATGACTGAATAAACCCAGACCCTTTGTTTAATTCCTGGAGTTCAGTTCAGCTGCTGCTGCCTCTCTCCAGTGCCAGCTTGTTCAGAGACAGCAGAACAGATAGGCTTTAACCCGTTTCCTAAGGATTAAGGCACTGTCTCGTTATGAACTTGAACGAAAGTCTCTTTCTAATAGAGACGTTACCTGCTAAACTCCCTTCCTCACCGTAACTCCTGTGATCTTTTACCAGAGAGGCTTTGACCCGGCAATTCGCCCAACCGCAGGTCAGTGATGAGGTTTGTCTTCCAAACCTTCCCTGGACTGGTTGGGGTGCTGTATGCTGGCAATATTAGCCAAACGTTCCACACTTTCTCTCCCAGTTCCAGCCACAAACACACCTGACAGAAAACCTCACTGAAGTCAAAGAAAGATTTTGTTTGTTCTACTGGTTTTGAGATTGAGCTGCAAATTTTCAGCATCTTAGAATAATCTGGCTTATTTGACAAACAGAACACGTCTAAAATGTGAGGTTTAAACTTTTCAAAGTCACAGCTCTTGGTGAGAGGGCAAGAACTCTAGGGGAGTTGGGACATTCAAGAAGAATAAATGAGAAGGTAAATTGCAAGCTGATGTCTCTTCAAGGTTAGTGGAGCTGGCTTCTAGTATTAGCAGTTTCTGTTGTGGTTGCTGAAGGTTTCTGTCCCGTCGGGAGAAATTAAGCCTGAGGAAGCTCATGGAATTTAAATTTTGGGATCTGGAGCTTTGCATGTAAATGCTTCATTACTGCTTGCCCCATCGGGTCATCAGCCGACGGTGCTGGGTCAGAATGTGTGTCTTTCCCTCCCCTCCACTTTCTTCTTTCTTACTCTCGTGTTATCCACCTGGGCCTACGTTATCGTACTGACCTGACAAGGTAGTTTTGCTAAGCAATCGAAAATCCTACCAGCTTTTTTTACTGGGTTATGTTTAAGTGCAAATTCATATGAAAATGTGATTAAAAATGGGAGTGCTAAAGAAATCACAGTTAATTTATACTCTGCAGGCATGGCCGTAACACCTGATGAGATGTTGCTAACTACATTCAAATGACACTGCTGTAGTTTGAAAAGAAATTCATGCACTTTAGCAGCACTTGACAATGGCTGTTTAACAACCCGGCTAATCAGAAGTGGATTATAGCAACAAAACTAATGAAGCACTAAAAGTCTTTAATGAATAATGGAGGATATTTCGTTCTCTTATTCTCTTGTGTTTATTCATTTAAAAACTGTGTAAGAACTGAAGTCACATACATTGGTTTCATACTGGATTTATTTAAATGCTATATTGGTATGGAGATTTAATTTTTAGGTTCTTTAGTCTCAGCTCTTCTCTAAACAAGACTAAAGCCCAGGTGCAAGTCTCTTCAGTTTGCATTTTGTACAACATATAGTTTCTACTATTGTGTATCAAAGAAATCCCGGATGCTGTGCATACATTAGGTTTCAGCTTTAGCACGTGTATAACTGTGTCTAAAGCAACAAATTCGACTCTGTAATCAAGCAGGTGTGTTCTCCCACGGGCGTGCTACGCTGCGATTCCTGGGCTTTGGTCCCCAGGGGAAACTAAAGCGAAGTAAAGAGTTTCAGTTCTTGTGTCCCAACTGCTCTCAACTTAGTGAGTTTCAGATACAGGAATATAATAACGTAAAAAGAACACGCTGACTGCTGCCTTCAGCAGAGCTATGTGCATATACTGCACCAAAAAATCTGACTCTCCCTTTTGCACTTCCATCTTTAACCTCCGTTTGGCAGATGTGATGGTGATATGTAAATTTTTCTACTTTATGAAATCTCCCAGCTTGGAATTTTGTTTGTCCTGTGGCTGTGTGACTTTTTCTATTGGGAAAATATCCTAGATTGCACCGCTGCCAGCTCTCCTGGCCTCAGCGCCACTGCCGGCTCCCTGCCAAGCCAAGCGTGCTCATTCCCTTTCCCTGTTCTCCATTACAAAGTTTTAGTTATCCTTTTGATTTCCTTGTCTTGATTTCCTTAGGATAGGTAATGTCACAAAATGGTTTCTGTAAGGTGAATGTGAGTACAATCCTAAAAATCACAGAGCTCAATCGGCAACGGTTGGAGAGAATATTCTGTGCTTCATGCGGCTCTATGTGTACTAATAGTATCCCTGGATATTTCCCATCTTTTTGTTCCTCTAGATTTTTTCAACAAGATTTTCAAAATGTGTGGAAACTTAAAACTCTGGAAGGGAAGCACAGAATGCTTCAGGTGTCTGATCGAAAGGCTGAAATAAGTGTTTCACAGAACAAAATTTACATAACTAATTTTGCCATCTTCAGGTAGCAAAACCTTTTTTCCAGATTATTTACAAAGGAAATTGATTCCAAGCATAAGGTTGAGCAGTCAGATTACAAGACTCACGTCTTCAATCAAAACACTTTTTGTCTGTTATACATACACAGTGCAATGATCCAGAGCAGCAACTACTGCATGAAAAGTACTATTGATACAAATACAGAAACTGTAAGTGGTGCAGAGACAATTAAGACAATTAGTTACATTTACATAACTGAATATTTTCTATTAATTATGACTGTTGTTGCCTGTAGTGTTTATTTTTAGTGAGAGAAGCAGCATTTCATTCTTTAATGGTAGCTCTCTTGTTGAAACTAACAGCTTGGGAGCTTCGTTCAGACTTTTTTCTGTTTTGCTGCTAGTGTCAGTTTGGAAGGTGCTGGGGTGGGATATGGGAAACACTAACCAAAGCGTGTACAGATACATCGGCAAACTTTGTATGTCGGTGTTAGACTCGTGTTTCTCTGCTTTGTGCAAGGAGTTTCAGCGTTTATTGTGCACCAAACTTTCCATTTCAGGAAAAAAAACATAGCCACTTTTCAGCATTGAGGATGGTGTTTCAAAACAACATAGTACATAACAAAACCCTCACCCTTTTGGGGTTAGACCTGAACAGCAAATGACTTCTTGTTCAAGACAGAGTTGCAACAAATTGTCTTTGTGTATATTGTTGTTTCTCTAAGTTCCTCAGTTGTGCTCACTGCGCTCAATGTTTTGCTGTAAACTCTGACTCATGATTATTGAGGCAGACTATTTGGGGGTTTCTTCCTGGCTTTTCTTTTTTCTTAAGCAGGAGCAATTAGATGACTACTAATTTGTACATCTTCATTTGGATGTGTTCCTTACAGATACAATCTGCAGAGTCTCTAATTATGATTAATGTGTTTATTATATACTTTTCTATTGCAAAGAGAGCTATTTTTACCTGTTTGTGTCTGAGATCACATTATAAAAGGGATTGTGGTGGAAAAAATCCTTATTTACTGCTGGTGAAACTATGCCAAGTTGTACTAGCACAAATAATTCTGAGTTTATTTCTCTCTTACTTTAGAATAAGGCCACATTGTTGTCATTATCTTTATACAGATGCATCTATCATGTTTGTTTACATGCATGTGCAGGGTGTTATTATCCAAACTGTGTTAAGAAATATGACAATAACATCGCAGAAAGAAGCCAGATCTGATTTAAAACTCTAATTCCAGGCAAATGTCCACCTAGTATGTAGAGCAACTTAAAGCCACATAAAGATAATAACCACTTAAACCTTCAAAGTGGGACTTATATGGAACATAACGTTTCATAGTGTTACAATACTTTTTTGCATGTGGTTGAATCTCACCCTGAGCAGATGAAATGCTGCTCACATTCAGTGTCTGTTGCTGACTGTGATGTTGACTAATAAACAAACTAGCAGATGTCGATACTGAAAGAATTACTTGATCTAAAGAACACCACCAATTGGTTTCCCAGCCTTTTTATTTCTTATGTCATGCTGAGATAAATATGGCAGTGATGCTTAAATAATATCTTTCTGATGGCGAACAGATGAATGCGTACCTCAAAACAGAAACGCTTCCTATAATCTTGCTGGACACTGTTTCTCTGATGTTTCACATATTGTCTCAGTGCCTGAGGCACTCTGCTGGGGTCAAACTTATTCCACAAAAACTCTGAGTAAAACACGTACCAACAAGTTCCTGCACCTCTAATAAAACTCTTCTATGGACTGTACTAGAAGAAGTATAGTTTATCCCTTCATGCTCAGTATAAACTTTAGGAATCGTCATGTAAATCTGTGGACTTGTGGGGGTATTCTGTAACTTTTTCCTAATATCTGTGAGTGTGCACATGTGCTGTTGCAGCGCTCTCATTAAACCATGTGTACGTAGGGAAAGCTGCCCTGTGTACAGCCCTGCGTCAGGGAGCGCAGGGATGCGCGGTGTTTGCGGGCAGCTTGGCTCCCCACGCAGGAGTACAGATGCACTTTGGTGTGGTGGTGTGGCCCCAGTCTGACAGGCTACGGGCACACCAGCGCTGAGGTAGTTTGTTTCCAGCCTCCAAGGTTTAACATCGGGAGCAGACAGAGAGCAGGGAGGAGACACTAAGGTGTTCTCCTGCCCACTGCATTTCACTTCTCTGAGACACAGCTTTCCTGTGGTGTGTGTTTCTCGGTCTTAATACACCATGACTTCTGATGTCACATGATAGTTTTGATCTGGATTTTGTACTGTTTAATGCATTTACCACTTCTTGTGCACCACCTTTTTCTACTCAACTTCTCTTTCCCCTCATCCACCCCACTCTTTGCGAGAGGTTCTGACTGCCAAACCTCCCTCTTCTCTGAGCCTTCACCTGCTGCCATCTAACTCCTCTTGCTCAGGTTTGCTTTAGTTTATTTAGGAAGCCAAATAAATATTTTATTTATCCTGAATTTTTCCCCTGGGATCTTTTTTTTTTTTTTTTTCCTTTTGAACTAAGTGCAACACATTATTTCAAAGGAACTCTGAAAAGATCAGCAGCTGAAGAGTGCTGCATATTTTATGTGAATTTTAAGCAATGCCCCTGGTCTGTGCAGGGAGAATGACTCAATCATTTGTATAACTTAGCTGAAGGATGTCACGTCCCTGTCTAATGGGTAGATAACTTGCATACAGTGAAGAGTAAAGGCTGAGTATGTGTCTGAGAGTCTACTCACATTTAGGTTACTGGCAGTTCCTCCTTTATGCTAACGGACAAGTGTCAAGAGCAGAGTAAATAGAGATTCATCTTTGCTTGCTGGAAACTCATTGTAAACTCTGGATGAGCATTTACAAGGATCCCTTCCGAGCTTTTCTTCTCAGCATTACTGAGAACAAAGGAGTATGAACAAATACCCTATTAGTGTACTGAGTTGAAATATTAAGTCTTATCAAATCTCTACTATCTTTTCTTAAATACATATCACAGCTTTATTTAAGTTAGCAATCTCAGATCAGAGAAGAAAGGAAACCGGTGGGGCGGTAATCATATGTGAGAATGGGAACACGACAATTCACTTGAATGCCCTGTGATGCTTTGGAAAAAACACAGGGTTGCTTTTATTTGGGAACTTTCCATTACTCATATAATTTGGCACTCAAGGTGAAGTGTCTTATGTCTATTATTTTCTAAGTTAAATTTAATTTGTTTTGTTTATACAAACAGAGCAGTAAGAGTCAGTTTAGGACGTTGAGTGGATTTTCCTCTACTATGTAATTCTTCTCTAATCTTGAATATCCGAACTCTCTAGGTGTAAGTCCAGGCTAGCTCTAAATAAACTAGTTCAGATTTTGGAGGAATGTAGTCATTTCAGGATTGCATTATGTCCAGGTTAAAAACATCTCATCTGGGTTGAATCAGAGCAAATTGCTCAGATAACATCTAGCCTATTTGTGGCACATTAGCTGAGTTGTGGCCCGGCGTGGGACCGTGTATTCCTTCATCTGTGAAGTGGGGGATACAGGTCTTCCCCATTAGGAAGAAATACAGTGAAGGTTGTAAGATACACTGTTAGTGTAATAATAGGATAGTGTGAATGCTCAGAATAGATTTTTTTAAATGTTTATTGTAATATATAGCCATTTATTACAAGAACATAGAATGAGGATGAAGTATATAATAAAATCCAGACTATGTTTCAAATAACTTTTGGAAATACTATTTCCCAGCACACTTAGTTGTTAAGGCCTGTGTGCAAGTGGATATACCTGAAACTATAACTGTGGTTCATGCTTATATTTAAGTCTGTGTAGATCCACAGCAGCTTGATTGAAATCAATAAATGTGATTTACATCATTATTGTAATTGTTATTGCAGATTTTCACCAATATAACAGAAGATGATCTAATTAATCGATGACTGCAATCAAATACTCTAATTTTTGTGATGATATTGTTTATTGGCAATTGAAAGCAGAATGGTTATTTTTTAAAAATACAATAGCAGAATCATGAAAAGGTAAAAAAGGATTTATTCTGGTTCCTACCTGATCTTTTCCTTCTTTATTCAACAGAATGCCATACAAGCATTAATGTTTAAAATATGAAAGCTAATGCAGAAGGGCATATGGGTACTGCAGTAATATGTTCAGAGCTCTGTTTCTGGAGTTTGATAGCTGTGTCGCAGCTGTAACAGCAAATCTAAGCTCTTGTTAGAAATATTGAGATTGACCAATGACAGTTCCAGTCTCTTGAGAAATAGGTGCGACTTTCCAAGAACTGCTGCAAAGTTATCTGCTGAGGTCTTGTCTTTCTGATTCTGCTCCACAGGTTTGTGTCTGCCTCTGTCTGTCCTCTGCTAGATAAGAGCCCAGAAGGTGACAGAGGATTCCTGCTCCTGTCACTGGTACCTGGTGCCACCACTGGTCAGTCCCAGAGGCACATGGGCACTATGGCAATAGTAAAGATGAGCTGTTTGCACCGCTCTGACTGCTCTGTGCACGTGAGAAGGTACTTACAAAGATCAGGGGTGTATTAGATGAGAACAGAGGCTGTTGGTGTGCTGAGAGCCAGGAGGGTAGCTGGATCCTCTGTGAATGGCTTAGGAAGGCAGTGGAGCCCGAGAACTGGAATACCATTATTGGCCTTTCTGCTGCCCAGTTCTATCATATGTGGAATAGTACCTCTTTTTCTCTATTTACAGGAAACTTTATACCTTCATTCACCAAGACATTATCTAAGTGCAATTGTTGCAATGTTTAACCCCCTTTCCTCCCTTTCCCTTCCCCTGCTGCAGCTCGGTTTGTCCTCTTCTCTCCAGAGCCCTGCTATGAGGTCTGCTCCTGGGGGCTCTCTCATTCTAGGCAAGCCCTTTATCTTCTCAAGCTTGTGTTATCTTAATCTCTATGAAATCAGACTGATTACTGATCAAGCAAATTAATTTCATAATGGTTCCACCACAGCTTCTTGCATGTAAAATAGGGTATTGCTATATTAATAGAGAACACATTGTGAAAACATCCTAAAAGCAGCAGAGAAATAAGAGAATAAATGTAAATTCAATTATTTTGAAATGGCTGCACTGTTTCTAATTAGCTAATTGCAGCCTGAACATAATTAGGAAAAATGATAAAGGTTGAAATGCTTATTGGGGGGAGGGGGGGAACAAAAAACCGAAACAAAACAACAAAAAAACCACCCCACTGTGGAGAGAAATATTCCTGAACAAATTGTAGCAGACAGTTGGTCAGAAAGGTGGACTTGACAATAGGATATTATTTACCCTTCCCATACTGACTGAGATAATTGCAGTAATTGCACAGTTCATTTTCATACAAAGAGCAGAAACTGCTTGAAATCAGTTTAATCTGGAAGAAACGATGTGTTCCTCATATAGTAACAAAGCGGTTTAGGCAAGCAACATTTATTTCATCAAAAACTTGTAAAGTAAAGAAAGCATTTTAATTTAGCTGCCAAATGGATGCAATGAAGAACTCATCATTTGCTACCTTATAAAGACAGGAGATTATTTAAAGAAAAAAAAATCTACAGGATGTACCGTAAAAGTACAATTTCTAGATAAGATACTCTTTCCAGACCGGTGTGGTCCCAGAGAGAGCAAATGCTTAATTTTGAATGGATTTGGAGAACATTTAAGGTAGAGATAGGAAGGACAGCAACCACATCAGTACTCAAGCAAGAACCAAAGGATTTGCTCTATCCCAATATCCTGGGATCATCAAAAAAGGAAGGTGTTTCATCAGATTAAACAACATGAGTTTGTTTTTAGCTTTTTATAGAGTGTTGCTCTACTTAGAAAAAGGGTTTTGTCCTGCTGTAACCTATGAATTTTGCTTGAGAAGTGACTCAAGCCAAGCCATGAGTTGGGTGAAAGCAGATCATCTGCAACCTAAGTGAAGAAATAGTTGGTGGTAGGATTAGTAGTTCTTCTGAACCATCCCAGAGCTTTTTTTTAATTCTGGGGAGATCAAGAAATCGTTCTTCTTGAGAAGACACACTGTGTTGGTATCTTGATGTAGGGTCAAAACAGGAAATATAGGGTGCTGCTGCTAAACTTTGAGAATCACCTAAGAAGAAGCGCTAACTCTGGTGCAAACAAAAGCAAATGAGCCTCTTGGAGAGGGAGGCAAGCAAAATGAGAACTTCTGTCTGTATTTTCATTTTCCCTCTATGCCTATGCTTTGGACTTCATCCGTGTTAATTCTGCCATGCTGGTGTTATTTAGTGTGCAGTCAACCGCTTTGGAGCAGTGCAGCATGAGGAAGCCGCTTTGAGATCAAAATAAGCTCGCAGCGTGTAGTCTTCAAAATCTTACTAAATGACTGAGAGAACATTGTCACAAGTTACGTTTTGTGAGTCAGCAGGCATGGGAAATAGTCTTACTAGTTTAGTTCATCAGTTTGAGAAGTGTGTCTTTACTTGTGGTTGCACTACATATAAACTGGTAATCACCCTATGGTGGTGTGGTTTTGTTTTTTTGTTTTTTTTTTTATTCTGCCACATGCTTTCTTCTTGCCTGTTTTTGAGCAATTAAATCAATTTAAAATATAACTACTATAAATGCAGACCACTGAAAGAATAGATTTCTCTTATTTTCATTGAGTTTGTTTTAAATTAGCACTGTTGAATCTATATTTTCCTCTCTGAGAAGTTTCATTTAACTGAAAACACTGCTTATTATTTATGAGGCATCCTTTCTTCCACTGACAGACAGCTGGGGAGAGCATGCCATTTTCTATTGGGTTTGAGAGATGAAATATGAAACAAGTGCTGGTTAATCCTTGAGCTTCCAATCTGACCTCTGCTCAATCGTTAGATATCAGCAATTTAAAATTTATAATATGGCCACATTAGACAAATTTGTCAGGCAAGCCATGTTGACTAATAAAAGGACAAGTTTTTCCTTACACAAATCAAATCCTGAACCCATAAAAATCACTGAAGACCTTGGGAAGACTTGCATGAAAACAGCCATTTATTTTGTTCTTTTGCTTGGGGGAGAAGCACAGCAGCCCCATGACTTCAGCAGAAGTTACTTGTGGGAGTTAGTGATGTACGTGTTAAGGCTGGGAGGGGAAAAATAGAGGAAGATAACTAGATATTAGCTATTAATTTTGAAGAAGAGCATCTGACTGGAAACCTACGTTAGGAATAATGTAGGTTATGTCTGTTGTTTGGATCTTCAGAGAGCGGAGAGGTGGATGACAGTTTTAAAACATGGAATTTGGACAACGTGCAGTTTTGATACCTACCTGACTTGGTGCGCAAATGGTTAGAGTTGTGATTGTTGTTGCAGGTGAAAAAGTTTTTTGGAGATTGAAGATCTCCTTGAAACATTCACTCCCATGGAATTACAATACCTTAGGCAAAATTATTTTTTGGAAATTCTGTGATCTCTCAAGCATCTGGGTCAGTGCTAGTGACAGCCAGGAGGGTGACTGGACGGTTAGAGCTATCGTGAAAGTGAGGAGCAGATGTGACCTCTATCCCTGGAAAATCTGTAATGAAAACTTTTACCTTTTCCTGTAAACAGAGTTTGAACCAAGTTTGGAATGTCACTTTCTCTGAGCTGAAGAAAAAAGGTAATTGGGTAATTTAACTGGTTTTAAATGTTCTTACTGGCTCAGGTCTTAAACCTTTTAAGTGAAACTGTAACAGCTTGATGGTTTTGCAGGAAACCTAAATGAAACACGTTGATCTGACTGACTTAAGCATGAAATTGTGTTTCTTAAGGGTTCTAAACGAAATCTCAGACTCATAGAAAAGTAAGAAAATTCTCATATGAGTTACCACAAAGCAGAAGCAAATTTTACCTATTTTAAGACATGAGTAAATGATATTCTAGTTACTTCTCAAAACCAACCGTCTAATAATTTGATTTCAAAAAAGGTGAACAAGATAAAATTGCATAGATTTGACAAATTAAGATTGCATTATCTGGTTAGTGATACCTTTGCATTCTGCTTTGTTTCAGGTCAGCGCAATCTTTTATATGCACAAAATTCAATTCACAGTTGGTCTCTGTCTAGTCACATTCTGGTATTCCATTTCCCAACTGTGTTGGCTTCAATGGATGATGCTTGTACAGACCGTGCAAGGACTCGCTGCCCTTGGCAATATTGTCTCCTTTTTTCATATAGATGAACAATTTTTTTTTTTTCAGTGTATTAAATGAAAATAGGCTTTCCTTCAAAATTAGGCTTCTCTCCAAAGATTTAAAGGGTTTGCTTGGAACTTCTGCGTTCCTCAGTTACCACTGTAAAAAACACCAGGGGCAGATGATCAAGTGCATTTGCTAATTATTTCATCATTCTGCTCAAAGTAATGCCACTCTAGAGTGCCTGATACCCTATTTGATGTCAGTCATTAGTTAACTTTGGGGTTTAGTGAATCGAAGTGATTACAAATTTTCACCTGTTACCCCTCTTTACCTCTCTCAGAGCAAATTAATGATATCTGTGCAGCTGACACATTAAACTAAAAAAAAGATGAATATTCTGAAGGGGTATGAACATTCTCCTTTCTAGTCAAAAGCTGGGCTCCTCTTACCTCAGAAGGTTTTTCAGAAGATTTGAGTTACGTTTGATATTTAGCCTCTGGATGAAATCTAACTGTAATGAAATCAGGGACATAACTTCAAATGCATTGAAGCTAGCCTTTCACAAAGTGCTTCTCCACTGCTATAAAAGACTTTCTCCCTCCCAGGACAAAAGGAAGCAAGATGATGATGCTTGACAGTGAAAGATTTATTAATACAATCTCTGTTCATCTTTAACAGTATACTCTGTTAGCACATTCCTAATTAACAAGCAACCAATTTGATTTTTTTCTGGCTAGAGCAGAGGGGGGAAAGAAAACCCAATATTTTATGAAAACTTAGGAGTGTTTTCAACTTCTGATCTCATTGTTCCTGCTAGCATTTCCAGCCTGCAAAATACGTGTCTTGAACCAAACTCCATCTGCCATTTCCCGTCTGCAATGAGGGCAGACGCCGACCTCCTTTTCCAGCTTTGGTTGCATGAGCCGCTCTGCCGGCCCAGCTCAGACGCCCCAAATGGAGTAGCGCTTCCTTCCATCCTCCTCCTCCCTCTGCCCCACGTTGCCTCTGAAATCCAGCATCCTTCTCACCAACTGATTCAGCTGGTCCTACAATAAATCTTTGTGGAATTTATTCAAAATAGTGCTGAGCTGAGTCACCCCATGGAAGCAGAGGCAGGAGCCCTTGGCTGGCAGCATGGATTTTGGGGGAGAGAGATGGGGAAGAAGGGAAAAGGGGGGGAGCAAGACCTCCTCTCTGGCACTAAGGAGCCACTTGAGTGGTTTCACTACCTGTGCAACCACAGCCTTCAAGCAGCTGCTTTACATTCTGTTTTGTCTCTTATTTCTGTTTTCTCTTATTTCTAAGGAAGAGACCCATGGGCCTTTTGGAGTAATTTCTCTTATCTATTAACCCACATTTGCTGACCCTCCTCTGATGGAGGTTGTTAGCCTGGGTTGAAACTTTTTGGGTGGGGAACACCCTCTCGACTTGGTTATGTTATTGTATATAGGTAAAACATTAGATTTTATTTTTTTTTCTGAAGAAGGTTTCCTGCTAGTATCAAGATTATTATTTTTTTTGATAGCACAGATTTTCCCCTTTTCTATAGTAGTATCTATTTTTTGTCTACATTCTTCTGCATTTTCCTTTTGTATCACTGCTGCCTGTGTCTTCTTTGGCACTCTGATAGCAACTGTCAGGCAGACCCAGACTTGTAGTGGTTCTGTTAACTTCAGCTCAAGTCTTTACTCTCTGTCCTGATGTGCTTGCTCTTATTTTAATGAAAAATACTTCATTTTGGTGGAACATCTGTCTGTATTGATTTTTGCAGCCACTTATTTCCTGAGGTTTTATCCATTCTTTTGAGTGAGACACACACTGTGCAGGAATAGTTCTTAATGCTCACATCTCCCTTCAACTCAAACTTGCCAGGAGAGCCACTAACTACCAGCCATAAGAATTTTACAAAACAGCCCTAAAGCAGCAGGCAGTGATTGTGCATTAAGTTGTATCATTTGCGTGACCTTCGGTAGGTAGCCTGGACCCTGTCATTATCTTTGTTGGGCAACAAGAGAGCTCAGGGCACGCAAATGTTGCACTGAAAGTAGCGAGTGTTGTAAAATTGCTGAGTAATTATAACATTCGCTACTGTAGAGGAAAAACAGCCGTTTTTCTGTTCTTGTATGATCCCACATCTATCCTGAGCAAATCAAAAGTAATCTTCACTGAGTTAATTCCCCGTCTTCTGTACAGAAAACAGAGGCCAAAGGAGCTGGAAAGCTGATAATCTAAAATTCTCAAATGGATGTTGAGCACTAACCCCAAATCTAATAATCTAACACTAGCAGCAGGCATAAATAACTCACTTCTGGAATGCTATGACCTACAAAACTCATCAAGTTTTGCAACAACAAACAGTTTTGCTGCAACTATAAAAATAAAATGTGGAGTGTTGAGTGGGGTTCTTTGTTGTTGTTTTGGCTCCCCTCCCCTTTCCCCCCCCGGGATGTCTTGTAGAACTCAGTCTTTTCCATCAAGTATTATGCAGCTAAAATCTCTGTAAATCCCAATGCAGCCACCATTCTTTGTGGTTGCCCGGCGTTTAGTGTTTGTGCCTTGTCTTCCAACTTTAAAAAAGGAACCATAGCATTTTCTCTCTTTGCTAGGACATTCTGTAAAAAGTATACTGAGTGTGGCATATTCATACCACACAGTAATACAGATATATAGATGAACTCCAACGGGTGAACTCACACAAAGATGCTGTACTTGGGTATCTCAGCTTGGCTAAGCCAGAAAATAGCCAAGGCCCAAAAGAGAATATCTATCGTTAAGAGCAGAGGGGTTTCCTGGCATAGCGAGAGCTCAAATGAGCCAGAATCCCTAAAAACCAAAAGATTTATAACATCTTCACCAGCAGCACTCTCCACGCAGCAGAGTGAAAGGCTGCCCCACATCACCAAAGGCACGATTAATACCTTCCTAAGGAAGAAGTGTTGTGTGCTGGGTGATTGCAGGGGCAGTGCCGCACAGGATTACGGGTGTCACACACTTCTGGTAGTGTTCATTTTGCTGTGCTTTGCTTGTGCCCTTCCTACGCTTGGATACTGCAGTGAGGTGGCAGCAGAGGAACCTGTACCGATGGGCTTTTTTTAGTTTCTCAATTTGCATCCAGATTTCAAAATAATGGTAAATGCTATACCACTGTGCATTGTCTAAGTAAATTTTTTCAACTCTGTGAAACTTTCTGATTTGATTTGTAAGCAGATGTAGACTGCAATTTTTCTCATATGTGATTATAGATCCAAATTCCAACTATCTCACTGAGGACTATTTCTGATAAGAAAAACATGCCAGATTTGAGTCTCTCCAAGCAAAGCTAGGCAACAAGGAGGCTGTCTGAATAGCTACCTGTAGATTACTCTGGTATAAGAGAATTCCTCACGTGGTATGAAAGCGTCTGTATAGCAAGAATTTGGAAGAGGGATGGGTCTCAGTGCCTTGCCTAATTCTTATTGGGAAGATTGCATTGTAAAAGGAACTTCACAATTGGCATCAGTCTGATCTCTGACTTTCACAAGCAGTAGATTTGCAGCGGTGGATCACTCCTACTTCTGCTGGCTCTCTGCAGATCAAGGGAAGGATTCCTTGTTCATTTCTTGCTGTTCTATGAAGCATGAAAGTTAATTTTTGGTTTGGTTGTGATAAACATTTTGTCATAAGTAGCTGTGGACAGTGGATTTATATGGCCTTTAAACTTACCTGTAAGATGCTTGGAAGTAGTGTCAAGCCTGGAGAAGCCACCACAGTTTTGGGGTACCTGATGTCTGTAGGTTAGCACGTTCTGTAAATATTCTTCAGCCTCATACTGCCTGTTTTTTTTGCAGCATACTGAAGACAAACTGTGGTATTGTATCCTAGAAGCAGAAGGCATTTTTGCAGAATTTCATGAGTAGTTCTTTTCAATAGTTCAGAGCAAACCGACTGAAGCCGGCAGCCACAAATCACAGCAGCAGTATTTGTTGGCTGGTGAGGTAGTGTTATTTTGCAGACTGCTGGTAAATCTCTGGGAAGTTTCCTCTGCACCCGGCTGCTAGGTGGAAGACAAAATTGGTGCTCGTGATGGGCAGACCCCATAAAAGGCTAGAGGTTTGTAAAATTGCTATAAAATCACTGGGTTGTAGAGAATTCTATGAGCAATAAATCTCTGTTTGTTTATATGATGGAGGCTGAATCCTGCAAGGTCCTTTCCAAACCTAGAGTGAAGAAAGTCATAACACAAAAGAGCTTTTGAAGGAAAAAGTGCTGAACCCAAAATCATACAAGTAGAAGGGTTCAAAGCAGGGCTTGGAATAGGAAAGAACAAAGCTGGAGGATTGGTTATAATACAAACAGCCTCTGATTTCAAAGGCTTAGAACGACTATGGTTAGCTGAACTGATTACTGAGGCTCATCTAAAACCAAGCAGAAATAATAGTCCTTCTTGGCCTCAAACTCTGCCCTAGCCAGAGGTGAAGGGAGTGGATGCTTCTTTGAAAGGCAAATGGGAGTGTTCTGGCAGAGGATTCCCAGGGTGCAGTGAATGGGGTCTGGAAGGCACTTTGCTGCCCAGCTGACCTTAGTGGTCTTTCCCTTTCTGCGTTATGTCTTACAGCAGTGGGTTGATGTTAACTTTTGGGTTACTAACATGTGAGAATTCAAGCATGGAAAGCTTTGAATAGCTAGTGCAAGATGCTGGATGGCCTTGGCCTCCTAGAGTAAATGTAGACTGGTAGCTTGACAGCCCACAGTTTAGGGAAGAGAACATGCAGTATTAATTGCTGAAAGATGGCACTGTTGGTGAAAGTGAAATTTTGGTGCGAAAGGAGAATGGGAGCCTTGGTTTGTACAGGCTCACCATCAAAGACCTGAATTCTGGTAGATGTCTGTAATATTCAATTGGTTTTGTCTGACCTACCAAACACCCTGTGACATTGTGTATCAGTGGATATCAGATCAGACCTTAAGGCACTTCCTTGTTAACTGTCCCTGGTGTGTATTCATGCTTCTCTTGCTAAGCAGCCTCTTTAATGCCATGCAGATTGTCATGTGGGCTTCACCGTGAAAAAGATCGAAATTTGGCTAAAAATTTCAAGCTTGTCAGTATTCTGGCAGATACAAAGTGGTATGGCTTCAATAAAATAAGCTGAATTCCCCCCGCCCATCCTGGGGATCCAGCCATTTGTTTGCATCCACTCGTAAGGCAAAGGGGGAGGAAAAGGCTGTTGGCTTTCATTTCTATAATAAGTCTAGGAGGAGGCTCAAACTCTACAGTAACTGCAGTCTTCTGAGGAGACTTCGACATTATGCACAGCTTGAAGTGTTTGTAGCCAATATAGCATTTAAATCTTCAAGCCAATTAAGTGTAATTATTGAATGAAAGGTAATACTTTTCTTCAACAATATGACGGTTAAATTTAAATTGGTTTTTAAATTAGAAGGTGACACCTACTAACTGTCAGTCAATTAGGTGTTTATCTGAAGACTGTTGGCATGAAATGTCTCTTTTTTTTTTTCTTTTTAAAGTGTATATATATAGCCCATGTATCTTACTGAAGGCTGAAGAGGTTTCTGCATTTTGTGCAGAGACAGTAAATACACAGAGTACATATGAATAAATGAAAAATGAAAAAACAGATTTGCTTTCTAGAAAGTGTCCTGTTCTCTTAATAGGTATTGATAAAAGCTTTCTATTTATTCTACTCTATTAACTACCAAAATTGAACTCTTAGGCTAATAATTCCAAAAAGTGTTTAACGAAATAATTTGCCTAGTTCCTATTGATTTATGGCCTATTTTGTCCATAAGTGATCTTCTTGGCTTTGTCTGGTCATTTCTAATACATAATACCCTCTAAAATTTGAAGAGCTTTGGGTTCACGGCCCCGTCACATGGTTCAAGGTGCAGATTTACTCCTGTCCTGTGTCTGGCCCCATAACAACTCTCAGATTTGCTCAGAGACAGTGAGAAGACTGTTAATGCAAAAAAAAACCCAAAAACCCCACAAATGTGTTTTTGTTTGTTAAAAAGATACACTTTTCCATGGAAATCCTCACTTCCTACAGCATGTACAATACATAAGCTTATTAATATTAATTGCAAGATCATAAAATACAGAAGTTTCATTTGATTAAACAGCAATTTGAGGTTATAATTTTTGTACTCCAAGTTGCATCATTAGATCTTCTCAGTGATTGGAATTACAAGCTGCTATTACTTCTAAAAAATTAAGTATTTTTTTCTCATTTCTTCTTGTGGGAGAACTTATTTGAGGCCTTCCTGTGCATGACAGCTAAAGAAGCATAAATTAATACTTTCTGAAGGGTTCTTTTTCTAAGCAATTGCTGAGAACTTTTATTTTGGCATTTATGGTAGGAAAAGATAAAAACATGATACTGTGCAAAGGCATGTCAACAACTGTAATAAACACCTATATTGAGAGCAATTGACATAACAGTATAAGGATTTTATTTACATGATGAAAGATGCCAGGTGACACGGCTATGTGGGTTCTAAAAAATGTTTCCCTCAACTTAAAAGCCCTGCCAATCTCCACACAAACACTGTGATTCGTTCAGTGCTAGGAAGCTGTGGCAACAGAGCCTGTTTCCTTGTGTTACGACTGTAGGTAGTTTTTAAGTCGTAGTTGCCTTCTGCAACTAGAGACCGAGACCGCGCCTCTTCCCTACCCCAAAACAGCTTTCGCTTGGTTTCTGATCACAGCAGTGTATTTATGTATCTGTGTCCAAAAGCACGGCGATGGAGCCGTGTCGCTGCTGTTGAGCTCGTAGCCGCTTTTGTGCGAGCTTTGCTGGGGGATGGCTGTGCACGGGCGCTGCGCTGCGCCCTCCTGCAGCATCGCAGCGCAGTTCCAGGCGCCGCGTGAGGCCGGCTGCCTGCGGGGAGCGCGACTCCTCACCAACCGAAGACTGCACAGCACGCTCGGGTAACGGGCTCAGAATCGGAGGGCTGTGCTTAACCAAATGTCTTCTGTAAATTAACGCCATAGCTCAGAACTCGCGTTCAAAGTATGAAAATGGAAGACCAATGCGCAGGACATAATGCGTCTGTAACATTAATATTTTGTGTGCAAAGTTGGTTGGTTGTACATGTAAGTCCTGCTTGAAATTTGCAAACGTAAAATGCCTACTTTGCATGCAATTGCATAAAAATATAGTAGTAATCACATGATAATGGAGACAGTTTTATTCTTTTTGTTCTCTAGTCTCTATCAGAACCAATATGTAAAAGACCTTTTTTCCCTTTCCCTTTCTTTCCCTTTCCTTTCCCCAATATTCAATTAGTAGCAGTTTCAAAAAACCCCATGTTGATAGTTTTCTATTGCTGCTAGTCTTTCTTTTTTTTTTTGCTCTCTGACCTTCCAACGAAATTACTACACTACTTCATCACACAAAAGGCAGCACTTAAAACAATTATCTCAGAAATGCTTCTATTTACTTTCCCTTTTAAAACGTTCAGCCTTTCAATGTTAAAATTATGTAGGCAAATGTTTCTGTTGTACCAGAAGACAAAAAGAAATAAAGGGAGAGGAGGGAAAGCCCCAAGAACCACACAACCACTTAAAAACTACTTAAGGCATTATGTACCCTCTATTCTAGATCCATATTAGACATTGGACTAAACTCTGCTTTCAGGCACACATCAGTAGCTCTAACAAATACTTTGACTTTGGTCAGATGTTAAGGGCAAAATTTCCCACCACGAGCAAATTGGTTTGGTACGTAACAGGCACAATCATCAAGAAGGATAAGTGGTATAATTGTGACCCTGACCCACACGACAGTGTTACGTTATTCAGTCATTTAGCTGTGTTGTAGGATCTGCTGGACACTGGTTATGTACCAGGAGAGCCAGGTACCGTGCAGAGCTAACACCTTGCTTCCTCTAAAAGCAGTCAAACTCTTCCTGTAGCTAAGCCAGAATGAAAAGGGGGCTTTGTTTTGTTTGTTTTCAGATTTTTTTATTTTTTTTTTCCTGTGGAAGGGCCCACCAAGCCTGTGTAACACTTTTGATGACTAATCAGCATGCACACAGTAAGAGCAAAATAAAAAATGCAGTGTAGGGAATGAAATCGCGGGCCATTTCCAGTGTCTAACATTCAGACCGTGCTGTCGGTAAAACACAGGTCTGAGGCCATTCCCAGCTACCAGGTGCCACCATCCACCCACCAAATACTGTGACTACGTTTGGGTCTGGGTAGGATAAACACTGTACAGTGTGCCAGACAAACAGGGAGCCCAAATGCATCCAGTGCTTGACAGGGTGGAGATATAACATGGATAGACTACCTGTGAGCTGCAGGCTTCTATGCTGCAAGTTACTGACACAAGGATAGAAATATAAGAAAGGAGGGTTTTTTCGCTGTATAGGTGATCTAACAGAGGAACAAGTTGCCCAGGGGCACTGGAGTCCCTCTCCTTGGAGAAACTCCCAACTTGGCCTGAAGTTGGTCCCACTTTGAGCAGTGGTTTGGATGAGATGAACTTCAGAGATGCCTTCCAAATTAGATCATTTTGAGATTCCATGAATGGCATGAAATAACCTCAAACTAAACTTGGTTGTCATGGTAATAGAATTGTCTATTGTTTCCTTATGTACCTGTAAAAGAGCATGTGGTAGTCAGATCTGATACTCCCCAGTCCATAACAGATCAGACACAAGTTTTAATCAGGGGTTAGAATAAGCCCTTGATCTTGATCCTTGAGTATTAAAACTTTATTTGCTCTTGGTTTTGGTTTTAGCTGAGGATTCAGCTAAATCATGTATGTGGTGTTAAATGCTCTCATTTGGTTACTCTTCTGTTTCTTGTGGTCTGTGTAGTTAAACCGTGTGTATAGTTTCATTTTCTGGGAGAATTTGAACCCTAAAGGAGAATTGTATGCAGCTGCATATCTGATGGAGGCAGTGACTTGTTGATAAAATACTTTATTGCAGTATTTCTATATTATAAAATGTCATCGACTTTGATATTGACCACCTCTGCCCTAGTTTTGACAGACAGACAACATTGCTATTGATTTTGTAATCAGAGCAAAATTACAAAATCTCTGAAGCGTTCTGAACCTGATTAACATGGGTATCTATAGACTAGAATTAGCACAAAAGGTTAATCTTAAGAGCTATGAATTACTGAAACTACCTTGATTGCCTGAGATAGATCATGGGAACTAGCAATGCTGCTTTAAAATTCCATTTAACAATTCACAGAGAAATTCTATGGTTGCCTATGAAGTACAATAATAATAATTTAATTACACTTCTACTATATTAAATTTGAAATTACTTCTCAGTCTTTTTTTTGAATGTGCTCTGTAATAATTGGCAATAGTAGTACAAATACTTTGCTGTGTTCTGTTTCAAGCTGCTGTCAGATCTTCTGTGTTCCTTCCAGAGGTAGCGAATTAAACTATCAAAGCACAAAAGGTACAGTTCAGTTATAGCATCAATGGCTGAGTTAATTTTCTAGATATTAAACAGCTATTTTTTTTTTTCTGCTAAAAGTCTGAGAGAATGAAAATACAGACGTTTAAAACAACACATGACTTCTATATGGAATATTCTGACTGATGGTTAGAATTTTTTTTTCATGGGAAGAATTTAGATTGAGAGTGACTGTATTAAAAAAAAATCAAAAAAAAAAACCCAACAAAACAAACAACAACAACAACAAAGCCCCAACAACAACAGAAGAAAAAAAGACAACCTCCTCCACTAAATGAAACATAATATGGAAAGAAAACCAGTAATGTTTCAAAACAGGGCTTTCTCAATAAGGGCAAACAGCAGGATGAGAGTCATCAGTGCAGGATAATAAAATAAATTAAAACTCAAACTTAGGAAGAGTTTGAAGAATCACTATTTGTGATTTGAATCCTTCACCCTATGTGTTAGAGCTCCATCTATGATATTGTACAGCCGTTTTATCTGATAAAGTGTGAAAATGGCACTAGCCGAAGGAGAAATGGTTTTGCAAGTTCCAAGTTGCTGTGTGTTTCCGTTTGGTTTTGAAGTTGGCCTTTCTTTCTGTGGGTTGGACCAGGTGCCCTCCAGGGATGCCTTCCAAACTAAATCACTCTATGATGTTGTGTCTTCCATTGAGGACATATTGTGGAAGTGGCATTTCTAAGGGATATATTTCTTGGTCCGAATTGTTTATAGGAGGCTGTCCAAAAATAAATGGATTTAGAAACCAAAAACTCTTTTGGAACTGTGCAGACAATTTCTAGATTTGGGTTAAGCTTACTGTTTTTTATGATCAAACCTTTTTTTTCCGTTTGCCTCTGTCGATGGATCTATTATCTTTTATGCAGCGCTTTATGCATGGAAAAGGTCTCCCAATCATTTCTCTTACCCCTTCTATTATTATTTTTATTGAAGTTCTGTGTAAAGAGCTATTCTCTCCAGAACCCCCAAACATGGTGACAGGAAAATGACTAATAGGTTTGTGGGGTTTTTTCTTCCTTCCATTAGACTTTATAGTGAATCTTCTTTTCTTTTTTTTCTTTTTTTTTTTTTTTCCCCCCATTCAGTCTGACTTCAAAACTGTCAGCTCAATGGAGAAGAATCTGGTTTTGTCTTGCTCAGCGATAAGACTTGGAACAGTGCACTCACTTACCAGCCTGATACTCTCTACCCCAGCTCAGTTCTCTCAAATGCCTAAAATCCACTTTTCTTCAAAGGTCCCTCTGCTCTTATTACATACCAAACCCAAAGGTCTAATAATTTGGAGAGTCATCTCTCTCTAGTTAATGCTGCAAGAATGCATGCAAGAATGCAATGCATCTCTCCTGACTGTTGATGAATTTGGCTACCAGGATTTCTTTCTTCAACAGCACATCAAAGTGCTTTAAAACAGAAGCTTTCCATATACGAATGACATATGTAAGTCTGTTTTGGAGGAATAAAGCTTATCTCTACACTTGAATAATAAAAAATCATTTTGATAAATCTACGGAGCAGAGAATTGTTATATATCTGGGAGGCAACAGCCACTTGTTGGTCCACTGAGAACACAAAAGTATTTCCATGTTAATAACAAATCAGCGTTCTGTAGGAATGTATTTTCCACACTAGATATTACAATGTGTGACTAGTAGTTCAATGGCGTAAAAAATTGGATAACTGGGACTAAAACAGAGCAAAAGCACAAACAGAGGAATTCAGTCTCTTGAATGAAATACCATATACCGTTAAACTGATAATTCTGGGAAGGATTTCTAGGCAGAATTACAGAGCTTGTTCCACCGCTTGTCTTGCTATCTTTGGTGATTGTCAGATCGCAGGTAAAATTAAAGCCCTGGTCTTTGCTGACAATGACTTTTGCTCGTATCTTAGCTTCTTTTTTTCAGAAATAATAAATCTTTGACAAATTAAGTTGGGGATTTTTTGTCGGTTACACAGAAATCGAGGAACTAGGAAGGCAACTGAAGTCTTGACACAGAAAAGTTTAGGATTGCCATAGCTGATTGGACAATAGCCAATATATTAATGAAGTTAATTCTTAAAATCATGTCCTACTTTAAAACCAAAATACTTGAGTAGCATCCAGTGAACCACCAGCATGTGATGAATGCTTTATATAAGCATTGCTGAAATGTGAAGAGAATGATTTCTCAGAGTTCATAAAGAAGGGATATAAAAAGCAAACAACAATATGTTAGCAGAGATACAGTATATCTAAGGTGTCTACTCCTGGAGGCAAAACCAAACAAATGGACAGTCCTGCCACTCTCCCATCCTCTGCACAAAATGTTATTGCCTGGTTAGTTGTCCTAATCCTACCTTTCGTATTTGTTTAAGCTACTCAAAGTGTTTATTCTCTCCCTTGTTTCAAGCTACGTTGAAAATTGCTCCACTGAGTTATCGAATTTGAAAACAATTTCAGGAAAATGTAGTTCCTAGATAAAAATTGTTGAAAGGTAAAGTTCGTGGAAAACTGGCAATTTAAAGGAGGTCAAGAAGTGGGTGCAAATAGGGCTGAACTGTCCTGTTGATGCTTCTATTACACGCTTCTGGAGGTTGCCAGTGTTTGCTCTGCTGCATCTCCTAGAGACTACTCTAGCACTGATGCCTCTAGGACTGAGGCTGGAAGAGCTCAAACCCAGAAAGCAGCTCTGTGGCCAATTCGGGAAAGCCCCTCTTACAAAAGCCCCTCTTACAGCCACTTGCAGCAGCTGATGCTGGAAAAGGCTGGAATAGGTTTCTGGAGATGGCTTCTGATTTGGCCTCTAGAGCAGCTTCAGGAGCTTGATTTCTTTCTGGGGCCGTTTTTAGAGCCACCTCAGGGCTGCCTCTAGAACAGTTTCTCATGTCATTTCACAATAGATTTCTGGGCCCAGTCCAAGAGATATATCTAGAGCCACTATTTTCTTGGAAAACATGAGAGTTTCTAGAACTGTCTCTAGACTAGTATCTAGAACCACTCTTCAAACATCATGTTAAAAGAATTGTTATTTAAACTTGCTATTTCAGGAATGATTGTTCTTCTGCAAAAGCACGTGAAGTATAAATTACTTGTGTTATCTTACACATTTGAATTTCTATAATTTCATATTTTGAATTTCTGCTATTTCATATGATGACAGACCCAGACATAAAAGGTCAAAGAATTAATGATGGAAAAAATGGAATTGGTAGCAAGCTGCTAAAATGAACAGTAACCCAGTGTCCTCAAAATTAGGATTCCCAAGGTTAATTTTTACTTAATATATTAAGCAAAATATTTTGTTAATTAGAGTAAAATCTTTTGCAGAAAACTTAGAAAAGAATTGTTCTAACACTGAATGAAATTTTCTTTACTTTTATAAAGATTAATTCTAATTTAAAGCCAAAAGCCTTGGTGCCATCTGTACATTGACAGTAGTCTTCCACACTTTATGTTCTGCTGAGGTAGCTGCAAGTGACTATAATTTACCACTGCAAATTCCATCAATTTTACAAAACTTCTATTGTCAAAACAATTCGGACTCTCCTGTGGTAATCAGATAATTGAGGCTATAGTAAACTGGCAGCAATTGCTAAATTAATTTGTGAAACTGGTTTAAGTAACAAATAGATGGGAGAAAATCACAATCTGATTATAGATATTGCAGAAGTAAGAAACCAAATTAAATTAATTGGATAAATTATTCATTGTGAATCATTTTTTCAGTACTACAACTAACACCCCAGGGGAAAATATACTGTAAAGCTCCAAATCACAGTTAGAGGACCTTTTTTTTTTTTTTGATTTCTAATAAAAAGTTTTAGATGACTGCAGGCACCTCGGATACCTTTTGAAACTATTCCAATTTCAGTTCAGCATGGCAAAGGCAGCAGAATTGAGGGCTATGGAACAATATAGAAAGATGGGTCTGGCAATCGGATCTCTTGATTCTTCTGGCTTTCTGCCACTGGCTTCACTTAAGATCTTGGGCAAATCTACAAATCTTATTGCTTAATCTTTCTTTAAAAAATCAGAAAGGCTACAATACAAAATAAGGGGGAAATTTTACTAAAGTCCTTAGAAAAGACAAGTCTTGGCTTCCTAAGGGGATGTGAAAATGGAGGAAATGTATTATGGGTTCCTTATCCAGATATGTTCGTTAAAGTTGACCATGGATAGAGGAAGATGAAACAAAAAAGGGGATGTTTCTTCTTCCTCACCCTCTTGTGCTGAAGCTCTTGGCTCGGCCTCATAAGCATTCAGCACACAAGTTGTTCTAATTCAGTTCACTGTTTCAAGATTATGTATTTTATTTTTTATTTCTTTAAGTAAATGCTTAAGTGGCCTTCAGAATCAGGGCCATAAAAGGCTTCTTGGATTAGGGCTTTGATTTACTGTTTCTAAATGGAAATTTCAAGCATATATTTCAAATTAATATGGGGGAAAATAATATGAAGACTCATTTTTAATAACATGAAGATTCTTTTTAAAACAGCTAGTTATAAACTCAGGAGCAATATGTTTCTTTGAAATTTGCTCCATTTGTCCATAGCATAAGCTGACCTTAATACTTATTCCCTTCTGTCTTATTGTGGTTTCATCTAAACAACATAAAAGCAGACAGAGGCTGATGCACAGACTGATTAATAAATGCATACCTTTTTGAATTAGTCTCATCTGAAAAGAAATCTAAGACGAATGTAACAATTTCCCAAACAAAAATGAATATATTTTTTTTTTCTGATCCTAAGTACAAATTCCTTTTAAAATCTACCCTGGGATTTTAGCACGGCAAGGTGGAGACAGCCATTGAGTAGTTTTTCTGAAGAGTTGGTTGATGATAAGAATTGTCTTTGAAAAGACATGTTGAATATGATAAGAATTAACATTGTACTTTACCTTACTTTAGTGTCTTAGAGCATTGGATTGAGGGTGATACCGAGACACGAAAATTAAGCTGTCAAAGGAGTTTTTTTTCTTTCTTTTGTTGCTTTCATCTACAGCTAGTAGAATAATTATCATCAAATAATGGATTAGCTGGACTTCTGTTGTATTTTTAAATATGTAGTTGAACAAGTATTTTAAAGTTATTCATTTTGTTACAGAGATGAATGGATAATTTAACAAATATGCTTCTGAATAATCTTATTTATTAAAGCAATGGGCTTTTTTTGGTTGGTTGGTTGGGGTTTTTTGAGTACTGGACTGATTCATCCAAATAAGCAGCTATGCTACCAGGGTATATAGGACAGGATGGCAAAGCCTTTAGTAAAATAGCTGCTTGCAGAGTTTGTGCAAGGAATGCTATAATTACCCATAACAATTTTGGAACGACATCTGCAAAAGTCTGTCTCCTCTTGTTTCAACTGAAGTATTGGCTGCAAAATGTAAACTCAAATTAATTTAAAACTGTAAAAAAAGTGAAGCAGTTTTCTCCCATACTGTATTATGTCTCTGTATGTAACTCTGCTTATAAGAGGACTAGAATTTCCTCGGTTTGCCAGACTGTCTGCCATATTTGTATCTCGCAGCAGCGCACCTCTCCTACAAATGTGTCTTTGGGCAGGACAGCGTTCTGGGCAATGACACCTGGTTCACCTTCTCCTGTGAGCCTTGCCTGTGGGTTGGGTACTGTTTCCCTCTGTCTTTTTGGACTTTTACGTACTTAAGCTGTTTGTGATTTGACTGTATGTACTCCTAATTGCAGCAAATGTACCTTGTAATTTATAATCAGGTTACTGTGGAAGTTTAGAGTTTAATGTACCATCTTTTTAAAACCACCTACCTGGAAGCTCATGATTATAGAGGCCTCTTTTCTATTTTCCTTTTTTCCTCTCCTTGCATGCTGTTTGTTTCACGTACTTACATATAGTAATTATGTAATTTGTGACACAGATAACAGGATGAGATGTATATGACTTGCTACTTCAGCTTTCCTCTGAAGATCATGCAGTTGTTTGCTGCCCTCAGAGATGCACTGGTTGTAGGTGTGGAGTCAGTCTCACATCAGACTGGAATGAACTTTCAATTGGTCTTATTCCCCATCCTGATGCCTTTGGACATATTTGTCTGTCAAATTCACCCCTCCTGTCCTTAATATTTTCTGTTCGCTTCCGGTTTCCGTGCGTGTCTTCGGTGTGCAGAGACATAAGCAGTCAGTCTGCATGGAGCTGCCTGGACTAAACTCATCTCGCATTTGGCCAGTGTGTGCAGAGGATTATTGTTGATGAACCAAGAGCCTGAGCTCTTTCTTCATACGGCTACCTTTCATTTTCAAACTCACGTGCCATTGCTAGAGGACAAAGCTCATTTAACTTAAATTGGTATGATATGAAAGGCAAAGGCAGTGCTCAGCTCTCAGCATGAGAAAGGTACAGAGGCCAGGTGCCTCAGGAGGATGTTGGCCTGATGTCAGCAAGCTGTTTTCATTTCTCTTTCCTACAGGTGAGGTATGTGGTCAGCTTATTGGCAGATGATAATCAGTGCACTTTCAAAGAATCTCTGAAAAACATGGCTTTTAAAGGCATTTAGGCACTTCTTGGAGTTTTCAAGTGTTGATTTTAGAAAGTAAGCAGGAATTTTGTGTGAAGAACCTCCCTTATCCACCATGTCCCTTCCATTAAACTCATGTTCAGATCAAAGACCCCCAGTGTAATTCTGGGGTTTCTTGGCTGAGTTTTGCTAGTTTCTTAACGATGGAGAAGAGGGTTGGGCTGCTCTTTTGTTTGTTTTCTTTTTTTTTTTTTTTTTCTTTCTTTCTGGGCCTCTCACATGCACACAATTTAAATAACTGTTGTGCTCATGGTCTGGCTAAATTACAGCAGCATCATGGAGCTCCCTAGGGGTGACCTCAGCCTGGCTCCCCAGCCAAGTCTGCTTCCAATCCCCATTGTATCCCCAACCCTTGATATGCTCCCTTCTCGCTCCCGTGTCTCTTGCCAATGCCAGCAGTTGCCAAAGACCTTTAGGAAGAAAACTGCATGTGTCTGCATCAGTAGAGTCATCTAACTGATTGATCGTGGAGCTTTTTAAATCCCATTATATCACTCTGGACCCTTGTAACTGGATTAGAATACAGATGGAAATGTCACAGAGCCCTTCGAATATAATGCTGCCACATACTTTGTTGATCAGATTTTTCTGTTCATTCTCTAGGCATTTGTATACTGTTTTCAATGTTAAAGTAGCATTTACCTTTAAAAAAAAAAAAAGAAAAAAGTATTTGTACAACTGTGATCTATAAGAGGCAAGTATTCTTACTTCTAGGATTTAAGGAACAATTCTCAAAGCTTGTCAGAGACACTCAGAAATAAGACTTTCAGTTGAAGGATCATGCGAAAACAAATTGCTCATGTCTGCTGTCCTGGACCCAAGGTTAATTACTGTAATGTAGAACAGTCTGAGGAAAATGTTGTGTACAGATCTCCTCAATTAACCCCTTGTCTAGAAAGGAAGCATTCTGCAATAAGCAGTAGACCATCTACTCATTTAAATAGCAGGTGTTTCATGGCAGCGGAGCATCGGGAGGATGCCGTAAATACATAGAGAAAATGGTGAAATTGAGGGTTAACTGAAATCCTGCAGTATAAGACAGACAGGTAACAGAAAATAGCACAGGCCAGATATTTATAGGACAGCCTTTGATTTTTCTGTTTAGAGTTTTGCATACTCAAACTCTATCCCTTGCACGTGATTGATTATCTGGGAGTATATAAAGTCACCTGCCAGCAACAGTTGTCTAAAATTCATCTAGGAGTGCCTTAGAGGAATGCTTTATCACACAGAGAGTAATTAAACTGTGGAACTAACTGGCACAGAAATTCATTGAGGGCAAAATTTGGGGCAAATAAACGGATAACAGGGCTGTCAGGAGTTATAACTGATGGTGAAGGAAGACTTCAGAAGGAATACTAAACGTCTCAGTTCAAGAATTAAGCCTTCCCCTTCACAACTGGAATATGTGACATATGGGGAAGACGATCAGGCATCTATCTCTTCTCGAGGTCACTGGCCACTGTTGGAGATGGGATGGTCGAAGGATTGTTACGCATCATCTGGTCTAATGACCCCTGTGCATAACTAGAGGTGGTTTGCATCCACTTGGAAAACAAGCTATTTATCAAGGCCTGTCTAGGTACAATAGTCTTTCACTTTTTCCCTATCTTATGAGGATATGTCCCTTTCTGTACTTTCATAGCTATAGAGTATAAACTCTTCTCATTTTGCAGCATTGCAGAAGCCCATGCTGAAAATAAGAATAACATTCTTAGTTGCCTGCAGCGGAGGATATAAGGGAGAAGGAGTTATTATATCTGTTATTGTCAGAGTGACTCAATTGGCAACAATATTGCTTCCAAACTGGTACTTTTTGGGTTACTATACCATATCACAGATGATGCTGAACTGTGGAACTGGGGATTGTTTCTGAGAAGAAATCAAGAGAGAGAAAGAACGAGTGGAGTTAATCAATGATGAAAAATGCTTATGATTCTCTTAGTAGGTAGCACATGCCATCTTCCTTAGTAAGTCCAGAGTGTTCCAGATGTGTATTCTTCTTCACTTATAAGTGTAGTCTTTTATCTAGAAACCTCCCTCATCTGCACCACCCATATTCTTCCCTCCTCCATTCAGTTCAATGCTGAAGTTCATGGAAAAGTGTAGATTTTAAAGCATAAGGTTTAGGCTAGGCTTTTAGAGCTTTGCAAGCTGAAATAACTGGGCAACTTTTCAAATGCACTTAGAAATCTGCTTGTAAATTTGTATCAGATGAGTCCTTTGAAATCCTGAAAATTAGACAGTATAGTTAGAAACCTTAATGTTGTTCTAAAAGTCAGATCTTTTTCAGTCCTTCATGGATGATTTTCAACAACTTGACTTTAGGCTATTAACTTATTTTGGCACATATACTGTAGAGAAAGAAAAAGCAGCCTCCTGAAATTTGAAGTGTTGATATGCCAGTCTAATTTTAAAGTTTTGCATTGTCAGAACTCTGTATATAAACCTCAGCAATCTTCTTTCAAAATTTCACACTTTTTATATAAATATTTTGGCACCATCAAGCGCTTGCATAGTGGATTGTTATGAATGCTGAATATTAATCCCCAATATGCCAGCTGAAAGTCCAGGATTATTTTTTCTGCCTATCGATAAACTTACCAGGTGAAACACAAGGAGGAATGTGTAGCAACTGGTTTCAGCCATGCAACGTCTAGCCCAGAAGAGACAACCGCATTCATGTGAGCAGCACCCGAGAAGTATGTACTGGTTAGAACCACAGCATGTATCACTACTCACAAGCAAAAATCAGGAGATGACTTGCTAAACCCCTTTAAGACTTCAGCTTTTACCTTCAGCCTTGGAATATTATTATTTTTTTCTGACTGACAGCCAAATAAATGCTAAGGATAATCTTGGTGAGGTGAGTGCAGAGCTGTACCTGCTGAGCTGCCCAGCACAGCCGCAGGCATGTGCCGGGCGGCTGTTGTGTGTCTCTGGTCCTTTACAGAAAAACAAACTTGTGAAGAGACCTGAAATTCAACAAGTGACACGTGTGACATTTTGCCCGTGCTTATCCCAGGTGCCACGTTATTTTTTCTCTTCTGTTCTCACACCATTTCTAATGGTACCTATGTAATTTGTCCTGGGATAAAAATGTTTTTTTCAGAGTAGCAAGAGTCAATCTAGGACCATTTCTTTCATGTATTTATAACCAGGCAAGGGATGCTTTAGATTGGCCTTCTATGGACAAGCACAGCCAGACGGCCTCAGCGCCAAGAGCAGTGCCACGTGAAAGTTCTCATCATGGCATTTTTGGAGGTCCTTCTACATGCGTAGGGTGTTGCCCCGAAGCGTGATGAGCAGCAAACAGAGCATCACCTCCTTCCTGGTGTTTTATCAACTAGCAGCTATTCTCAAACTTTCCTTTGGTTTTCCTTTTTGAAGCGAATGCAACATGTTAAATGCTAATGTTGTTCATGAGTTTGGAATTTCATTTGGTTGGGCCTGCTGCTTGGGGTGATGTGGTTCTGACCAAAATCTGTGATAGTAACCAACTAAAGCATGATAGTTTTAAACTTGCTAAGGTTGAGGGAAATTATATTAGGTCAGGTTATTCCACAACTTTTTAAACAAGCCTTTTTTTTTTTTTTTCCTTGTTGAGACATCAAGTATAATTTCTTTAATTAAAAACCCTCCAGGGTAACGAAGATCACGAGATATGATCTGTCACTGCTATAATATCTTTCCAGTAACTGTTGGGTTCTCAAAGCTATTTCCATCCAAATATTAATAGTAATTAAACAACAGATATTATTGGTCTTCCTCTCTCAGAAAAACTTCTATGGCAGTGCTCATAAACAGATTTCAGGTTTTCTCTGAAAAATATACATATATTGCAAGGCAGTTGGTGTAGAAGATGAGCCTGATCTCTCCACTGAAGAAATTAATATTTATATGAGGTGTTCATTTTCATCTTTGAAAATCTTGATGATCCGGACCTGGCAGTTATTTCATATATATTGAGGTTTTTTATGAGAAAAATCAGAATATTTTCAGAGGAAACTGTCATTATTTTCCTGGGGAAAAAATTGTTCTGCTGAAAAGCAATTACCTATTGGGGAAAGAAAACCAGTTTGATGGGAAATTGACCACCTATCAAAAATTGATCAGCTTTGCCAGACTGGCTGAGAGAAAGAATTAGCTAGAGAAAGATAGGAAGCAGGAAAAGGGGCATAGAGGCAAAGGAGAGATGCTTATCAATACATTTCATTCCTTATCAGAATCACTGCTCTGCAGCCACTTTACCTAAATAAGGATCAATTTAGTTACAGTCCCTTTCCTCCTCTTTGGGTGACTAAATTTGTGCTATAACTTGACTGCAGTGAGACCGCGGTACCTGTATTCTGCTGTGAGTTGCTACGTATTTTCTCCGCTGTGTTGGAGCCCTGGGAAAACACTGAATTGAGTCAGGGTTGGTAGGTTTTTCTGGTTTTATGTTTTAGCTTCACCTGTCTTAAAACGTGGGGTAGCAAATGTTCGATTTGATTGAGTTTCTCAGGAAATTCTGCTTAGCTCAGTCATTTCTTTCAAGCCATTAACTACGGTTGTCATGTATACTTGCCACTAAACAAGGCTTCAGCTGCCAATCCGCAGCTAATTTATGGGACTGAAATTTCTTGTTCCAAGAAAGGCACATATTTCTTTGAAATAAATGATTTGTATTACATGCTTTTCTGATTTCTCTCCTTGTTGCTTATATTTGCCTGGTGTGTTTCATTATTTTTTTTTTTTATATCCAGTGAGGCAAAATAATACCTGCTTTACTTTGGTGGGAAACGGTCAGCAGACTTGCAAGTGTGATATAGCAAACAAAGTTGCACTGTTCAGGGCTTTGAGAAAACAGTCTGTTTGGTGACGGGACCAAGCCTTGGCAGTTCAGGGTGGCAGTCCTCTGAGAGGGACAGAAGTGGGAATCCCTTCCCTGGTGCAAAAAGCAGAAGGAACCTAAAGTTGCTTAACTCTGGGAACAGAAGAAATGGGCACAAGTAGCCAGCAGGAAACATGTCATCTTCTTCTTTCTCCACTTTAAGGGTATAGGGGCTTCGTAGGGAAGATCCTCCTCCTGCCTGGGGTGCCATCCCTCTGCCCCTTCTCCACCAGCACCCTCCTGCCAGGAGTGCCTAAATATGTCCGCAAATCTGTAAAGAACCCAAGAGCTCCCATCTGGGCAGACTCATTTCTAACTTTGCCAAGCACACAAGTCAGAGGCAAAACTAATTAATGTCACTGTGCTGCAGACTCTTCCCTAATGAATCCCCCTCCTCTTCAAATTAACCTTAAATGAAGCGAGTAACATATTTTGCAGATGGATCGTTAGCGGTGCTATCTGGCACATGGGAGTCTGATATTGTATTTCCTCGCCAGTTCAATTGGAATTACCCAAAAGCTGTAGCACAGAAAGAAAAATTAAGCCGTTGGCACGAGCAGCTTCTCCGTATCACAGCCAGCAACTAAACCAGAGCCATTGCTGCTGTTTTGCTTCATGGCTGTGTCACTGAAACATCTCCTGCTCACTGCGTACCTGCATGCTGAATAAAAGCAGCAGTTCTTGCACAGCGAAGGAGTGTCAGAGAGACTTAACAGGTTTTTGCGTTAACTTTACATTCTCTTCTTTTCTGATTAGTTAGGAGAAACCATTGCAGCACATGGAGGTAATATTCAGTCAGCCTTGATGGAGCTAGCTCGAATGCCAAGAAGCAGAAGACTCAGCAGCTTGGATTTCAGCATGTGATTGCTGCCCAAAGAAATACCCGGCACTCCTCCTGTATTTAAATATTAAGAAACTAATTTTGTTGCTGGCAGGCACAGTTCCTTAGGATGAGTTGTGGCAGGGACCTGTCGGCAGTTTGAGCTTTGTGAAGAAGTAAAGAGCTGTTCAGAGCCAGCAGGAGGTTTTCAAAAGAGCTCAGCTGCTGTTTAGAGATCCAAATACCATGGCTACATTCGGGACGGCTCCTTCCTCTTGGCATCAGCGGAGAATCCTCCACCTTGAGAAGACTGGCAATTATTTAGGACTTTTGAAGTTCTGACCACTGCGACCACGGAGTAGAGAGATACACACACATAAGACTGAGTCAAAGTCCAAGCCGAGGCTGAAGGTGGGCACACACCACGCTGGGAATTGTTTAGAATGGTCTGTCTTGGTATTGCTGGTGCTAGTTGGCAGGGCTTTTTTTAAAGCTGCTTTTCAGCTTGCCGTTTGGTTTTAGCAGTGAAAGCCAAAGTGCTACCCAGGCAAGACAAATGTAAGGACTTTTTTCTCCCTGTGCTGCCTCTGTCCGAATTCTGCTTATGTTCTTTGCATCATCCAAAGTTACATGTGAAAAACAACAGCAAATAATAAAAAACTGCACCCAAGAGAAAACTGAAGCCAATCCTGAGTTTTGTTATTGCCAGGAAAAATGAAGTACTTTTCTCAATCTATTAAAAAAGATTAAAGGGTGTTTTTGGAAATAATGAAGTAAAAGACAAAAAAATGCCTCTTTTGTCCCTAAGTGAAGTGAACACTGCCGATAGGAATGTGCAAGTTGTTCAGAAAAGTAAAGTGGAATCTCATTGCTTGTCTGGAAACAAATATCAGTGTCTGGAGGCAGGAACAGGGGAAAAAACCCTTTGAATTGGGAGTAGGACGACAAATTGATATGTCACAAAATGAAATCAAAGGTATACTTGCAGGAAGAAAGAGGAGTGCAGGGAGGAGAGAAAACCCAAATGATTGAAAGGTAAATAGCAGGGTACAGAAAGTCAGGGAGAGACATTGACACTTGCAGATGCATTTCTGCCCAGGAGTTGCACTCATCTCTTTAAAATGTCAAAAGCAGGTGTTGCCTTTTGAAATACAAGCTAATGTGGGCATTCAGCACAATCTCTCCCAGGTGCTGGAACGGTATGGGGTTTGGTCTTTCCCAGGTAATTATTGCTGAACACATTGTGTAGCCACTGCACCTGCCAGGTAAAAGATCTATATTTAAAAGAGGAAGGACAGATATATTGATAGCACCATGAGGAAATATTCTGCTTCAACTAGGACCTTTTTGAAGTCTTAAATAATATTTTCTATTTGTTTAATTTTTAATCAATACTACAGGCAAAACTAAAAGTGTAGTCACCAAATACAACTTTGTCCAAATATGGCTATGAATATACATGCACATAAGAGATGTGCAAACCCACATTTTTAAAAACAAATTGATATGAACCTCTGAAGAACATTGTCATCATAGATGAAAAAGACCGGTTCCTTTCTGAGCTAGATGCAAGACCATTCAAGTCCTTTATTGGAAAAGAGGGTGGATGGATATCGCCAATCCCTGCACAATACATGACCAAAACCAATCTCATTTATGCTCCAGGCATGAGGACTTGGTTAATTTTAAGATATGTAAATCCTTTCCAAGTAAAAAAAGAGTTAGAATCCTAAAATTGTTGTAGGGTCGTCTTTACCTCCATGCACACTGTAAGTGTGGTTAGGAAATGCCGCTGGCTCAGAACAGTATGTGCCCATTTTTCCTGTGTATAAGTACTGTGTTGAACTTATTTTCCTCCAGTGAAAATGACTTACCACAGAGTAGGAAAACGAAGAATTAGCTTGTAGGTGTTGCTCATTAGAGATGCCCTAATAAACCAGAAAGTTTTTGAGAAATAATTAAGCTAGACCCCTTTGGAAAGGGAAGTCTCAAACTCCCCCTGAAGAAGGAATAGTGAGAGGTTTGGTGTTGGGGTTTTTTCTTTTGTGTCACTTATTACTGTGGGTTACATTTATTGGGACCTTATTATTTTTGACGTTTGGAACCTATACAGATTTGATTTGACCTTCTAGTTAGGTGAAAGTCCCATCTATATTCATGTGAGGAAAGATTTCATGTCTGTGGGAAAGTCAAAATTGTTCTCACGCTGCTGTTAACAGCAAAAGAATCTCTGGAGGAGATTAATTTAGTGCTGAGAAGCAAAGAAAATTACAGAATATATGGATGATTTTAGGCATTTTATCTGTTCTGCTGATAAGATTAAAAAATTACTATATGCAATCAGCTGGTTTAAGTACTGGGACTTCTGTTTCAGAACCTCCTCGGCTCTTCTATGAATAACTCCCAGCTTTCACATTTTTACCCCATACGTTTCAAAGTCTTTCTAAAGTCTGATCAAGGTACTGTGAATAGGCACCATAGAAATTTGCAGATATTACCCAGATGGATGAAGTATTTCTACAACTGGAAGCAAAAGAATGTCTAAGAATGGGCAAAATTCCATGCTCAAAATTAACTAATTTAATTGAACTGAGCCTTGGTAATTACTACCATTAAGTCAAGTGCTTGTGGGAGATACTATATTGTGTAAAGTTAAAAATGATTACTGTACTTACAGTTATTCATATATGTGAATATGGTCCTCTCAGTGCAGATGGGATACAAAGAGATATTTGCATATGTGCCAAATTAGAAAAAGTGCATTTACACTGATGAAAGATAAGTTCCAGATACACTGATTTTGTTGAATTTAAAATCCGCTTATTCCTGTGCACTGAGATTAAAATGGGGGTTGCAATTATGTGCCTGTGTTTTAATAACTGGAAAATATACACTGAAACAGATTGTTATTTAGCCCAAAAGAGGAGCATATACCAAAGAGAGTCCTTCGCTGTTTAAATTAAGGTTCTTTAGATAGCAGGGCAGGATTTCTGAGGGTTAATGTGACTGCCCTGCAAATACTTGTGCAGACAGGATTATTCGGTAACATTCCCAACTTTGGCACACTTCTGCTAGATCTCTCTCTAGGTGTAAGTAGAGAACTATACACAATATTTTTTGAGCTATTTTTCAAAGCAGATTTAGTTTAGGTCCTTTGTCATTTACTTTTCTGTTTAACTCTGCACAATTTCAAGGATGATCTAGTCCCTTAATTCCCTGTCTGATTCGAGTCTGTGGTTATCTGCTCGCACCCACGAGTGCAGACCTTGGGCCGTAGGGATATTTGCTGCATGTCACTGTGCTACACAAGAGGTATCAGAGCAACTGTCAGAAAGTCCAACAGCCACATTGCAGGCACCGTGATTTCCAGATTACAGGTGGCGTAGGCATGCAACAAGTAGTTTTAATTAGCAGTGTAGCTGCGGCAGTATAGGGTTCGGGCTTCTTGGGTGACTCTGGAGCACTCCCCCATAAGCCGGTTGCTGCCGCGGTCACCCCGTTTGCAGAGCTCATGCTGGTGTTCTTTTAAAGTAATCTCAGGTGCGTCTGTCTAATCTGCAGTCACAGCACTTGGTGCAGTGCAGACACACACTTAGCCCAAAGCTATAGAGAGTTTGTCTTTGAAAATAATTACCAATAAAAAAAGTGTCTAAGGTGCAATGATCTAGCAGCAAGTGTCATTCCGCAAGAGCACCGAAAAGCCACAGTATGACACAAAGCAACAATAAAGTCCGTAGCGCAGTCTTACAGAGTGAAGTCTGGAAGTCGGGACGCCTCTGTTCTTCCTAACTGTGTCAATGTTCTGTTTGACCTTGGATAATTCACTACGTGTCTGTTACTGCAGGTTGCAGTCTCTAAATAATATCTACAGTAATATTTACTTCTGATACAGGTTTCAAGGTCTGATTAAGCATTTTAAAGCTATACATAATCTTCCAAAGACTGTAATATAGCTATTATTATTACATCTCTAGTTGTGATTAACACTTGATTAGCATTACTCCCATTCAACTTTACTTACAGTTTTCACCTATTTTACTCTGCCCATTATTTTGGATATTTTCCTAACATTAGACACTTGATATGATTTTTAATAACTTTAGTAAGCAAACTCTTACCCTGCTTGTACAGTCATACAATGTGTATAAGTAGCTCTCCCACCCACAAGAAAACAGACCAAATAATCCACACAATTCAGATTTATTTAATAATCATAAATAGTTTAGCTTCTGAATATTTCATACTGTCTCACTTTCACCAAGAATATAGTCATGCTGAATGTCTATATCATCAGATTATGCAGCAAACAATGGAAAGCATATGTTCTATGTAGTTTTTCTTAACAATTTGCTGAAGCGAGAACACCTGGCATAGTTAGAAATAGGATGCAAAGGAATTGTTTCCTTTTGTTATTCGCACTTTTGAAATTTTAACTTGCATCCCAAGTATAGGCATGTTTATAACTGAGGGAAAATATATTAAAAAAAAAAGTTTTAAAGATTTATTTTTTAATCAATGGAAATATATTCATTTCTACTTGTAGTAAAAATGTGCTTTGCATTCCTCAAAGAGCATGTGGGTAGCATTTAGAAAGGAAAACAAAAGCAATATCTTGCTTTCGCAATACTTTCCTACCTTTAAAATCCTTTTGGTTGCTATTCGTATTGCCTAAATCATGGATGAGACAGTGGCAACACATTGAAAGCAGAACTCCATTAACTGATGGATGGGAAACTCTGCCTATAGTTCTCATGGCAACTCAGGGTTTTGCGTCCATACTGCACGTGACACAGACTCCCTGTTTTCATGGTAATGGCAGTGGATCATTTAGAAGTGGATCCACTTCTGAATAGCACCAACAATCTCAATTTTTAGCAGTAAATTAAACATAAATATAAAAAAGCTCATTCTAGGCCGAGACTTGCTGCCGATGCAATGCAGTTAGCAAGTTACAAGAATTGTTCAGGAGAGTCATGATCAAAGTAAATGTTCAGGTTTTTCCTGTAGCTATCTCAAACACGCTAAACCAGTATGTTTGTATTTCTGCTCATGCTCAGTAATCAGAAAAGTCACTGTTGCAGCAAACTGTGTATGCATGTTGATAAATCCCAGCGATGTCAGTAAGATACAGCACGCATGCGGAAGTTATGTAGACAAATGGTGAACCAGGACCAAAATGAATCATTTGCTAAAATGAAACAAAACTAAGTATTTAGGGCAGATTTTAGTTGGGGAAGGTAGGTGGTAAATTGTCAGGCCGATCTAGCTTTGTGAGAAATAGCTTACAAAAGCGTGGTCAAGTACAATAGCCAGTAAGAAACCCATTATCAGGTTTAATAGCTCAAGTGTGGGTGACCTCCAATGGTGGTATGCTGCTGGAATCCGAAGTGTTCGTGCTACAAACAGAAAATCTGTTATTCCAGAGAGAGTATTTGTGTGTGCGTGTGTTATAAAATAATGGTAAAATGTAAATGTAACGCATACTTTGGGTTAACAATTAAGAGTGCTCTGAAGATACAGGGAAAGATCTTGAAAAAACAACTCCTAAATGTTAATTGTTAAAAAATAGACTCAGATGGTAATATTATTATTCTTAAAGTTAAACCACGGAAACTCTACCGTCTCAATGTGTTCTTCTAAAGACGGGTAATTGGAAAGGATTGCTTTGCATAATGTTTTTGGTCTAGCGAATTGCATCAATGGATGGTTGAGAACATGGTAACGCAGAAAAGGGACTTGATAAACCAGATTATGTAAGATTCAATGGCCGTGCTGGAGACCCAGCTTTGCTTGATGTAGCCTAGCACAAGAATCCTCTCCTGATTCCCATCAGACCTTCGGTTTTCTCTACAGGCCTGGTGTCTCCTCTCGCAAAAGCTTAATACAATGGCATTGCAGAAACAGATGAGGAGCTCCCTGTGAGGAGCCATCCCAACCTTTAACCATCAGGCTTGTCCTGGTGCCAGCGCTGCCTTCCCAGCGGAATTTGGAAACTGCCAATTTGGGCAGCACTGCTCTGCCCTTAACGCTCTCAAACAAACTAATCATCAAGTTAACAAACGGACATATTCACCCATGCTTCCTTGCTACTGGTAAAGCCAATTTGCATCTGCTTGTTTGATGGTTTAGTTTCAGAGGTTTTCTTTATTTGATGTGCACTCTCTGTCCAGGAAACCTTTAGCTGGCAGTGTCTCACTCAGAGCAGGCAGGGAAAAACAGTATTGGAGCAAAAATTATAGGAACAAGTTATTTCATATCCATTATAGAAACCAGTAGCATTACTATGGCTAGTGATGGCACATCCTGAGATACAATCAAATGTAATAACATATTGCTCATGCTTTGCGTAGCCAGTATGACTCTTGGCATTACTTAAACAATATTTCTGGCAATAAGCAGTGCCAGGAGGTTACGGATGGTTAAGTACCTTTCACGAACAGAGCAATCTTCTAGGATAATGACAATAACGAACTGATTTCAATGTAGAGCAAATTCAATAAAACTGATTAAATACAGATTGCCAGGCTGTTTTCTGGTTTACAACTGGGCAGTGCTTTAACAGTGCCAAATGTGTTTTCTTTTTCCCTGTTAAAAAATGACATGAAATCTGCTACTAATTTTGTGAAGAAGAAAAGCGCTCCAAATAAAAAGTAGTGCTGTTTTCCTCAAGCTGTTTCTGCCGTATAACTTCAGGAAAGTATTTTCATGAAGTGAAAAATATACTGCTAGCTTGTGAACAAAAACTCTCTTTTTTTTTGTTTGTTTGTTTCTGTCTTGGGGAGAAGAAACAGTGCAAGCTACAACCAATATTTGGTTTTTATGAGTAAACTATGTAAGCAGACTTGCAGCATATTTAGACTGGTTGGCAGTATGTGGGATTGTTCCTTTATAAAAGAGAAGCACGAAGCATGGCAGGACAGAGGGTTAAGGATTTTATTTTTTTTTTCTGTACGTAATTACAAATTTTAGCCCAAACTACCCATCCAGGTTCTCTGGATTCATGTGTGTGTTTAGTGCTGTTTGATTCTGGGTTTGATCTGGATCCAAGACGAATATTTTTCCTGCCATACCTCTTAGTCTCCTCTTGGCTTCCCCTTTTCTTCTTCATAGATGTCTCTGACTCGCACGTATTAGTGTGAATCTCAGGTAGTGCATGTGTTTAACTGGAGTAATTCTGCATTTACCAATTTATATTTTTATTGATACCATGCAATAGAGGACGGTACTAGGGTAAACTACAGGTTCAGAAATTACATTCTCAGCAAATAGAACCAAAATGTTCAGAAACTCCTCGAAAAAAAGAGAAGCCGCCTTTATTTGCTCCAAAGGGAAAACACAAACCAAATTCTGTTTCTATCCTGCTCTCACACATGCCTTGATTTATTGCACCGTTTCCTTGCTATTTACTACAGGAATAGGCTGAAGAACCTTAGGTGTATAAACCCCAACTTGTACGTGAGTTTTGTTAAATTTGTGATTTGAATGTGAAATTCCATCTCCGTCTTAATGCCATTGGCACCAGTGAAATTTAATTAAATTTTTCTTCATTGGATTTTTATTAAAGACAAGTTTTGCTCCTGAGTTTTACTAAAGAAACAGACAACACCAGAAAGGCTTCAAAGACTGTGATGAACAGACAGACTAAAGAGAAAAACAAATTCTGAAGAGTTCAATAAAATGATCAGATAGAGAACAACAGTCAGGGAAGCAATTAATAATAATTACAGCATTATTTAATTATCATTTTTTAATCATTAAATGTCATCAGCCACCTCGTATCTTTAATTAAAATTTAATTTCACTTTTCTCTTTTACATTTTCACACACATGCAATTAACCAGCCTAAGAAAATTATCATGGTTTGCTTTATCTCATAAGGATGTTCCATTGTTTTGTACTTGAATATTTAAGCAATATCTTTTAAAGAACTGGAACTCGTTAAATACTTCTTTCCTCTCTTTTACCTCTCAGCATATACCATAGGGGTGTCATTCTATATAATTAAGTCGCAGAAGTGTTGTAGAAGCCCACAGTACCATAAGAAGTCAGCTGAGTATGCGTGCAGTATTTCACCCAAGTAAAGTTAAATTTTCTTGGTCTGCTGATGCTGTTCTGCAGGTAACGCATAGATTCCTCAACCTTTTCTCAAGGCTTTCGTGCAGAAAAGGAGGGGACTATGTTAAAATGAAAATACTTTTGAAATGAAACTGTGGCTTCTTTTTTTTTTTGTTCTGTGTAGGTGAAGTATGATGTAGTGAGATTCAGATAAGCCATTGCTCTTTCATTGTTCCAGAAGCCTTGGTGCTGTTTACCATTTCAAAAAAGAGAAATTTCAGGAGACTAGTGATTCCCTTGCCAAAATGACATTTCATTGTTAAAAGGAACAGCAGAAAAGCTTGCTCTTGGAAGATTTTACAATCTGTTTGATATAATGGAGGGTATTATTTTCTTTTGCTACTGAAGTATGCAACAAGAAACATTTTCAGAGTAATAATGTCACCAAAATTCTTACAAGATTATAGGGTGGTTTTTTCCCTCTTTTTTTTTTTCCTTTCTTTTTTTTTCCCCCTTTAAATAACAAGTCTGCCTCTTGAGAAAAGTCTTACTAAAACAGTTAAGGAAAAACTTCATATAATCTACTTCTTTTTTCTCTCTGTGGAAAGCGAAAGAAATGTGTTTTCTTTGATGAATCCATGGAGCTGATGTGACCAGAGCTGTGAGATCATATAACAGACCATGGCTATTTTTCATACGTGTTTATTATTTAACTTAGCTTTGCAGAATCTGAATCCATACAACAAATTCTGGAAAAGACAGAGCTTGGCCCAATGCTTAGTGCAGTCTCCACACAGGACTTTTGTCTTCAGATGATGGAGGCACAGAGATATTACCCAGTGGTGATGTGATGGGGAAGAAAAAAGCCCATTTCTCTCCAAGCACAGCTTACGGGTAGGGCAGCCCCAGACTGTCCTGTGCCTATGATGTGACTCTTTATGGGAAAAGAAACTCTTATCAATAACATCAGAGATGAGAGGCTGAGCCCAACCTGCTGCTCCAGTGCCTGCAGGGGCCCTTGGGCAGGGCATGTAAAGAAGGTAGATTTTAATGTGGGACATAAATTAGAATGACTCGGGGGAAAAACAAAAACCAAATAAACTTCTCTTCTTTGTCCAGAGACTGCCGTAGGTATTGTATGTGGCATTAAGTACTTGATCAAAACTGAAATCCTTGTGCCAGGGCTCCCAGATCTAGGCGGTCTGAGGAAATAATTTCCTCAAGTGTGTGGAGGTGTTTTAACTCAGTGGAAGAAAACTGAGGCAATCCTATACTAGTACTAAATTAATCTGGGGAAGAGAGGAAAAATGTACTGTTTTGAAAATAGCTCCCCTCCCCCCCCCCCTTTATTTTTGAGGTATGTTCTGAATTTATGCAGAAATCAGGGCTTATTTAAGACTTATTATTTTGCATACTTGTGTCCAAGGGACACTCACCCAACACTAGTGGCAGTAAGCTACTGATTTTCAAATGTAAAATTCAACTCAGTGGAACTTTGCAGGCACTTAAATTTAGACACCTATTTAAGTATTTGCAGGACAGGGTTTTAAAGTATATATGGGTTATGACCATGTAAGCAAGTATACTTTTTCTTTATTGTGAGCATAAAGTAGTATTTCATTGCCTTTTATGTTTTCTTCTGCTAACACAAGAGAGTAATGTGTAAAGCTAAGCTGTTATTTAAGAGAGGTTAAATAACAAAGAACAAAATATTAACCAAGTAATAACTTCACTCAGGCAATAAGGAACCTGCCATTCTTCACTCCCCTCCTTTTAAAAGTTGCTATTTGATGGTTCAG
>NW_009661368.1:2513171-2564456 GCF_000708025.1 Charadrius vociferus
TCAGCAGTAAAAACAATGCTAGTTTTCAGGTTTTGTTTTTTCGCTTTGGTTTTTGAAGACTCATTTGTACCCTTGCCAGCCATGAAAAAAGGGAGTTATTCTTATATTTTTTGTTATGTTCAGACAAGTGCCAAAGGGGAAATTCAGTGCACACGCAACTTGAGCAAGCACATGGGAATGTAAAGTTATTCTGTCACAACAAAGGTCAAAATCCCCTTGTTTGTGGGGCTGAGAAGAAAATGTTACAAATACGCTTCTGGTAAAAGGAAGGTGAGTGAAGATCACAGCAGCTGGAGTAAAAAAATAATATATTTTTAGAATAAATTTTGTACGTGGATGGGGTCCTGACCTCTGGAATCTGCACTAGCCCTGTTTAGGAAGCAGATTTTAACGCCATGAGTATCTTAGGATTTGGCAACATCTGTCAGTTTGAACTCTGACAGGAAGAGTATTTATTCCTTTATTTTTCTATTTATTATTAATAGCCCTGTTGTCTCACAAAGTTTCGTTTTAGAAACGGTGCATTAGCTTTACTGAAAATTAAATATGCAGTTCAGCTGGTGGGCTACGTGTATGTGCATAGGTGTATCTATCTCCACATACAACTGGTTGTCAGCTGAAGAAGAATCTGATCAGCTTTTGTACTGCTGCCTTCCAGTGACGGGAAGCAGTGAAGCTGCGAGGAACGCTGTCAGTTTGTTTGCAGCTCTGAGAGTTCCCGGGCACAACATCGCCTTGGCATCTAGCTCAGAAATCTGTCAGGGAAATCGTAGCTGGTGCAGCAGCGGAGGGAAGCCTGCGGCAACCGTGGTACCCAGCCTGGGAAGGGGACATGATACGGCATAAAGAAAAACCCAGCACTGTAAAGTCCCCTTGAAACGCCACCCCCACCTCCTCCCCCAGCCTTACGTGCAGTAAGAGGACAAATTGCCTGGAGGAGGGGAGCTCTGGGAGCTTCTAGCCCCCTCCATAACTGATTGCAATCACTTAAATGGAGCAACGAGAGAAGATAACACAGTACAGCTCTGTTATACTCTTAATTTTTTTCCTCCTTGCATGCTCAGGGGTTACACAGATTAGTCTAGTATCGCTTACGAACCCTCAGAGGACAGGCAGCTGATAGGAATGAAGCCCATCAGTTCGATTTACCTGTCTGGAGGCACCCGCTGCCAACAGACACCAAAGGCTCCTGCTGCGATTGCCATCGCGAGCCTCCCGCGCGACACCGTGTTTCCCCTCCTGCGCGACACCGTGTTTCCCCTCCCGCGCTTGGCTGCTCAGAGAGGCGCTGAAGACAGCGCTTTGCAAAGCCAAAGTGATGGATGTCTGTGCCTTATCAAATAATCCTGATTTAGTTATTTCTCTAATGAAATATCATACGGAGCAATGAAATCTAGGCTGTGAGCTATAATGGCATAGTTGAATTACAAATCACTTCTGAGGATTAATAGTTTCGAATTAAAGATAAACCTGTAAACCTCAAAGTAAAGCTAAAGTTCTCCAGAGGCGATCACGCTGTGTTCAGTAACAAAGGTGCGTGTCTGTACCCAGTAAATGCTGTTGCTCCATCATTTGCCCAGGGTGCGTTTAGGCTGTGGCATTTAGGCTGGTACAAGGACTGAAGCCACTTGCTTAGAAAAGAAATAAGATGTTTTCAGAGATAAAGTGCTGTAGGGGCCCCTGCTCTGGCAGGGGGGTTGAACTTGATGATCTCCACAGGTCCCTTCCAACCCTGCCCATTCTGTGATTCTGCCACTCGGCTTATGTGATGTATTTGTTGCTTGATTGAAACTTTGGGGTTCTGTTTTCAAAGTAGGGGTTCAGCCCGGATCATCAGACGCTCAACCGCGGTTTATCTGAACTGGCAAGCCTATACAAACTGGCTGCTCTAAACTTTTCAGAAACTGTGTTTTCGAAGCATTTCTGGCATGCTTGACCAGGAGAAGTCCTCCTAACTGTGTTATTATCAATTCTAAGTGTTCTCCTTTTCAAAGCATGAAAAGGTATGGGCAGCTTGAAACCACCAATGAAGGCTAAGATTTTATTTTTTTTTCCCCGTTTTCTTTTCCTCCTCAGAAGAGCAGTATTTCATTTTGGATTTGAATTCATTCCCAACAAGCAGTATTCATATTACTGCAGGTTTATTCAAAAGTATTTTATATTTTGCATTATCATATTCTAAGGATTTAAGACAGATTCTGGAAGCTTTTATACATTTTTCTGATGAATAGGCCATCTAAAATCACTTTTATTCAGACTAAAGTCAGACTGTACATAAACAAATGAGTACGGCTGAGAAAAACAGAGGAATTTGAGATCTGTCTCATACCCACTTCAGGTTTGAAATCCCGGCCTTGGTGAAGTCAGTAGTAAAACATTCACTGAATTGACTGAAATCAGGATTCTACAGGCTTCCTCAGCAGAATTGCTCTGGGCCTGTATATATAAAAGGAAAGTTTTCCCCTGCTAATGATTTGGGGAGAAATCTGGACCCAAGCACACACTGCAAATTATGTTAGGGGAGCTGCTACACCAGCTCATGCCTGAAACAACTTCTTAAAATAACCCCTATATTTTTCTGCTAAAAACTCTCTTTTGGGGGGAAGCTTAACATCTAACAAATAGGAAAAAAATCACCTGGTAGAGATTTCCCAGGCTTCTCCTGACAAGACACTGTATTTGTGTCTCTTGGAGGGATAGCAAAGCATTATCCACTCTCATTATTTCTGCCTTTTCACTGCTTGCTTTATATGAGCATCTTTAATGAAGATGAAAGAAAATAAATTGGTTCATATGAAAGCTACCGGATCCATCCTAGAGCTGTATCTGGCAAAGCAGCCAGAAAACTGGCAGAAGGAGCTCCACGAGGATTTTATGTAAGTTCTGGCAATCCCTGGCTGCTAAATTTCCCCCCTCGTGGAGGTGCAGCTTGGAACCACAGGGCTCCTTCCAACCTCCTGGTCGTCTGCCAGACCCGGCTCAGCTGAATCAGTGGTTCTGGCGCTCTCTTTAAACAACTGTAAGGAAATTAGCTGGGGTGTTTCAATGGGAAGCTCTTTTTACTAGAGAAAGGAAACTCGACATCCCGCGGTGTCGAGGGATTGAGGTCTGGAGCTTCTGGAGTCTCCCTTTCCTGTTGTCTTTCCCCATACATCTCATACGATCCAGCACACTGGTTTCAGTGCTATTTTGTAATTTCTCTATTAACATGTAATCAAAAGCAGGAAGGGAGGTCAAGAAGAAAATAAGAGCTAGGGGAATTTAGTTGAATTATAGTAAGCACTAGAGGCTTCCTCAGAAGTGTTAAAATCACGCAAAAAATATTTTAACTTTATCTGTAATAATGTGGCATGTACTTTCATTGCCATCCTTTTAGTATAATGGTATTAGCAGACTGAGGTAATATTTGAAATATTTATGACTAAGAGGTTGCCTGAATATGTTGCATTTATGTAATAAAGGGCTCTGTTTGACACGGATTAATGCTCATGTAAATATTGTATATTGAATGTTTTCGTAAATATTTCCTTGCTCATTCTACATGTGGTTTTATGCAATTTTTAATGGAACCATCAAAAATGTTTACAAATCTGCTTCTGAAATGGCAGCTTTTGATGTCTTAATTTTCCCATGAAGTATGGTTGGCCTTCATTAGAATTCAGGATTTTAAGACTCTTGGTTATAATCCCTCTGTAATTTACATGGAGCTTAAAGCTAATAAACAAAATCTTTACTATATGGTCTCTCTGAGAACACAGGGGTTTGTTTGTCTGTTGGTTGGTTTTGTTTTTTTTCTAATCTGAATATTTCCACTCTGCGCAAGGGATGTGCTGTGGCAGAACTGCATAATGAAAAGTCAATTTGATTATGTACTGCAGATGTGCAGAACAGTTTGAAAGAAATTGTAGCAAAAACAATAAAGATTTCATAGACTAGTGGAGCCTGGAGCTAAAGTTTTACTTCTTACTTTCATGGAGGTGATTTGTTTTTGGAATAGTGATCACTGCAAGGTTACAAAATAGAAGTGAGGTAGACTTTCCCCTCTGGCTCAACAGCTGAAGTCCGTCCAAAACTAGAGGGGACAGCAATTGCCACCTACAGAGATGTGGTTCGATGTATAGGGATTAGTTGCTTTTGGACAAAGCTTTCACAAAAATAAAGCGAACAAACAAAAAAACCCAACTAACTGTGCAAGTACTATTACCAACGATTGGCACCTTTGTCACTTTTGCTGTATTATAGGGACGAACTGAAGTCTTCAGTCCCCAAGCTCTGAACTTGCCGCTTTTACAGGCATTCAGTCTAACGAAAGGAAAAAAAATCTAAACCATTGTATGGGTTTCTCAGCTAAATAACATTTTGGTTAGCAAAGTGTTAATTGTATCAGTTATACCAGGACTTGGTCCTGAAAATTGTTAATAATTTTTGTGGAGTACTGAGTACCTCAGGTTATAACTACTTCATTAGTATTTTGGAGTATCTGGCACTTTAGAAGATTAAAGGCGAACTGGGTTATCTCCTTGTTTGAAGCACGAAGCATGAAAAGTAGAAGCATGAAAAATACCTCACTTAACCTCCTGGTATACCCAACCTTTCAAGCTGATAAATGAGATTTTACCTAGATAACTTTCATTAATACTGGATCAGGAGATTTTTGTTATAATGTGTCTTATTGCAGAACTACAGGCACAACAGGCACATTAGGGACCATGAAGAGTATCTGATCCTCCCCAAGGACTGCAAAGATAGGGTGACCCAGAAATTCAAAGGCCACAAAGGACTAGAAAATCATCAATCTTTACCTTACCTCTGGTACCATTTGTAAAAAAAATGGTAGAATCTTATTTTTGAAAGAGATTATCATAATGCATTTCATGTTCTTGGGTATGTGAGTGTGCCAGAGAATGTGGCAAAGGGAGGAAGGGGTGAACTGATTTCATGCTGGCTTGATTTTTATATTATTTTCTTTTAACTTCTGGCAAAATAAGATGGAAAAGTGTTGTTCCAGGGTAGCTGAAAAAGTTTGCTCAACATGAAATGTTTGTTATTGCATTACTTCTCTTTGAAAAAATGATTAATTCAAAGAAAGCACCTGTGATTTTGAAATGAAAAGTCAAAACACTTCAGTTAAAGTCAAAATAAAACATCCCCCTGAAAATTCATTTTCCTGTCAAAACGATTTGCCGTACTCAAACAAGTCAGTGATTTTGATTGCTTTAAGCTTGTGTTTTCTAAATATTCATTATTACTACTCATATTGTTTTCAATGATTAGTCAGCCCATCATTTCCTCCAACAAAATACTTCAGAATTCAGAATTGCCTTCAAGGATATTTAAAAAATATACCTGATCTCTAGATTAAATTTGTCTTCAGTCTTCATAAATCTTTGTCAGCAAAGCAAAAAGATCTCTACTCTCAAATTTATTTCCATGAGTTAGTGCATATCAGTTATCACGTCACATTTTGCCTTGTCTTTCTGCTAAGTTCAGCTTCTAAAACTATAAATGATATAACTAATTTATTTAATTTCTTGATTAGTTCTGAGGCACTCATTGAACTTTTTCTAACACTCATGGTCTTTTCAGTCATGGATGTCAGAACAGGACAAAGTATTCCAGCTCTTGAAAATACCAATATTTACAAATAGAAGTACTATCAACATTCTCTTTCTTTTACTTGACATTCCTCTTGTTTATAAATTCAAGATTTTGAAGTGCACCATTTTATCTGTAATTTACATTTAGCTGTAATCCTACCAAAAAGAAATAGAGTATTTTTAACAAATTCTGAGTCCCAAGAAATTATGTGACTTCGTGCTAATTATACTTAGTCTTTTCATTCCTCATTGCTGCAGTCCAAGGTTAGGTCCAGTACTATGTCCAGTAATTGACAGAACTATAACTAGATGATTTCATCAAGGAAACCCCAAGAATTTGTGATCAGTCAGTTTTCCAATATTTAAATCAAATTTAAAATAGCCGCTAAGAAAGCTCTTCAGTCTCTTAAAGACATTTGAATGTAACTCTTTATTAAATTAGAATACTTTGCTTTAGTAATTCTTGTCCTGATATGTTCCTTTGTTATCGATGTTTCTACTTCAACCACAACATCACAATGGGAATACTCCTTATTTCAAGCCTTATTCCATATGAGATAATTTATATTTATTGATATTTTGTTTTCTCTTCCTCATAATTTTCATTATTAAAAAAAAACATCAAAAACAACACCTACATAAAGAAAAATAAAAAATCATGGGAAGTCATCTAAGTTCACATTTTCTCTGAGGTTTTTCTATTATGATTTTGTCAGCTGGTCTTTTTCACTGAGAAGAAACAGTTTTAACTTTTCTCTGGAAAAACCCAGTAAATATTCTCTGAATATTTAGAGATCTCAAAGGCAGATTTGAGTGCAGGTTGGGATATGTCGACATAGAACTTCACCAAGCCAGGAAAGCTGTGGCTGTAGCTTGAAATTGCTCTCTGATCCTAATACGCGATTCTGAAATTTTTGTAGACTGCAAACAGGAAGGGGCAGGATGCAACTACATTTTGTGATGTTGAAATGATGCAGCCCTCTTTCTAAACGTTGGCACAAAATTCTTAATGCTATGGAGACAATTTTTTCATAAGCCATGAAAGACATTTTTAATTAAAAACAAACAAACAAAAAACCTCCAAAACCGAAACACGAACCCTAAAAAGAAAACAAACAACTTTTTGCCTGATTGTATAACAGTGAAATTTGTAGGGGTTATGAGGTGGGTTTTTTTTCAGTTGATCTGATATTAGTAGGAGAACAGATCTTTGGTCTGATAAACCATGAAGGTGTTCTTGCTACTGTTACATCCTCATGTGACAAAGCCTACTTGTGAGTGGGATTAATGAATGAATTTGCTGACATAACAGGCAGAGATCTTCTGATCTATAGTATAATGTCATTGTGGTTACTTTTATGGTATTACATCACTGTGGTTATGGTTCTTCTGTTTAAGTGGGACCAGTTGCTCTGCTACTAATGGATAGCTGCTGAAAGAATTGCCTGATTTCCCTTTCAGAGTGGAGAAGAATGGCTTAGAAACGTACCAAAACTAAAGAAAGGTCAATTGAAATGCAAAATGTAACACCCATGAACTCAGACTTGTAGGTACCAGTAATGGAAAGCACTTTGACTCCAAGGGGCAAGCAGTATCTCATCCTTTCTCTTGACTTTAAGTCAACAAGACTTTCTCCAGAGTACTTGCGTGTTTGGGCTCCTCTAATATGACTGAAGGTGAGAGGAGGTTTAAGCTGGGTCTCCTGTCTGGACATTCAAAAATCTGTTCAGTAAAGCTGCATGATATTTTCCTGGGGGTCTCCATCAAACTTCTGCAGTAGTTAAGACTGTATAAAGCACTGAATGAGCTGAAGAAAAGTATGCTTTTATAACCTGACGTTTCCCAGAATGGGGTGGTCCCTTCCTTCTACTCTGTATAAACAAACATCTAAGTGGAACTTCTGGGGCAAGATTTCATCCCACAGGAACCTCGTGGTTGGGCTCTCTTTGAGAAGAGGGAGTTGTGAATTTCAGTCTCAAACATAAAGAGCGATTGAACCTTCACCACATGTTGAGCGCCAGCTCTTCGTGGGAGAACAGCTGGGTCCCAGAGACTGGCTTTAGTTTCAGAGCAGAGATTACTGTATTTTTTTTTGTTGGGAAGTCTGAATCCATTTCTCTAACAATTTGATGCACGTATTAAGGAATCCGATTAAGAAGCCAAAACAGCTAGAAAGGCATTTTTTTAGTTTAGCATCACTTGGAAATAAGATTTTATGTTGTATGTGCTTGTAGCCTCCTATTTCTAATTTTATGCCTAAATGCCTAATCCTAAAGGCTTTTCTCTGATGTAAGGCAAAGGGTGTTTGATAGTGAGACCAAGCTAGGATGGGATGAAACCAATGAGCTCCAGGTGTTTTATCTCTTCTCAGGGATGAAACAGGAGCCAAAGTGGGGTACGCAGGGTCCCCCACAAGCTTCACTGGTGTGGGTAGGAAGGTAAGTGCTGGGGAGAGCCTCAGGTGTGGGCACTGGTGGTGCCAGGGGTAGATCTGCCTCAGGTGTGGGCACTGGTGTTTCCAGGGGTAGATCTGCCTCACGGGCACAAAGGAGCTTCCCTGCCCCCTACTAAAGAAAAAGTAAGAGCCGGGCAGTCCCAGACCAGCACCATAAGAAACAGACAGCCTCAGGCAGTATTCTGATAGGCTTTTTCATATTGATGAGTACAAGGCAAAAGTACCCCTTTGGGTTTTCATGGGTCTATGCGCGGAATAACATATTTCTCAAGAAGGGTAGGAGTTTTAAAGCCTCTTCCCCAAATTCTCTGTTCAGCTTCATGAACTTTACTTTTGAAGCTCGTTATATCTTAACATATTACACTGGTCACACACTTAACTTGTTCTGAATTTTTCCAATTGTTTTCTTGCATGTGGCTTAACAGTGACTAGATAAAGCTGAACCTCCCTCCATAAATCTTTAATTATAACCAGTGGGGTTTCTCTCTTTATAGCTGCTTCTGTTTCCTTAATAGGTGGTATTATTAAATTAGATTTTATTCCATTTTTTTCAATTATAAATAAGTGTTCCTAAGAAACAGGTTAACTAGCAAATGAGCACATTAATATTTGCTGTGAACATGCATGAAAGCAACCTTTTTCACAACCAGGATTTTGAAAGAGACTCATGTAATAACTTGTTTTCTTCATTAATATAAACTTGAGGTAGTTCATTCTTTCTCTTATGAAGAAAGAAAATGACTTAAACAGTAGTTTTCTCACTGAAGCGGTTAGCTATCAGAGTCAACACAGTTCTACAGATGACTTGACTTTATTTTTTTAAATGCATAAGAAAGCTGTCCATTTCAAACTTAGACATAGCAAATGTTTGCCTTATTTAAAATCAAGAAAAGAAAATACATTCCATTTCCTTCTTCTTCCTCTCCCAGCACTATTTTTGGTGGAAGCTAAACGCTAATTATTTTATTTTGTGTGTCTTTGTATCGGTGCATTATACAGGAAAAATGAGCAAAGAAAGGAGACATTTCAGTAGGAAAAATAACATTTTAAAATGAGGTTTTATACCCTGAAATATGAGAGCTTATTTATAGCTGACTGGAGTAGTTTGGAGTGAGGGGAAACTGGGGATGGAAGTTAATATATGAATTCCAGAAAGCCCACAGAAAATGCCAGCCCTCACTGATGTCAGGCAGGCAGTCTGTCAAATAAGGGAAATAATGTTCATCTTCCTTTCTCTGATGGCTAATTGGTGACTCACAAACACACACCAAAATGTCATGTTCAGATTGTTTGTATGACATGATGATTTCAGTAGTTCATCTGACTTCTGCACTTTAAGGGAGTTTGGGTCATTTTAGCTGCTCAGAGACAAGACAGGATGATGCTCTTCCTTACAGACCTAAGAAACAAAAGGCAATGAGTTTGTCACTGTGGGGTCATTTAAGAACATGCCTAACCAACACTCGCTGTGGTTGTCAGTGGTGGCTGATGGCAGATACAAAATCTGATCGGACAAGCAAGTTACGCGGAGGTAGATGTGACAAACCCCTGTAAATTAGCTGGCACTTCTCACCACTCCAAGAGAAGAGAGAAGGTTTTTTTTTAAAAAAGAAAAAGGACTTTGTAGTGAAAATATTAGGAAGATATTCCTTAGGAAAGGAATGGGTTTTATAACCACGGACCCCTTGTATTTGTCTTTGGCATTCCTCCCAGCTCAGCCAGGGTCTATTGCCTGTAATACTGTGACCCTTGTGAGTTTTATACTCCGCACCTAGTCCTGCGAAACACATTAGATTACCCAAATGACATTTTAGACAGAGATAACTCAGCATAGAAGTAAAAGAAAGGAGGCACAGACAGACTAGACTTTGTCTTGTGCAAAACTACTGAGAACCAGGAACAGCCAGGGAGCTGCTGACCAGGGGACTGCACCTCCTGCTCCCTCTGCTGCCCCACGACCAGCCAAGGACCCACCTATCCGGGGGGGTCTCATCTTGGACTGATGTGCCTGATGTCCCTCCAGCCATGATGCCACCTCAACTTCTTGAAACTAGAAAGCTGAGATAGATCTAAGGGCCAGATTCTTGGTTCTGAATCTGATGAGCTGCTGCTTCTTTAGCTGAGCTAATTACTTTCTGCTCTCCTTCCTTGGCTAGTGACTTTTGATACAAAGACAACATTGGTGTAAAGAAAATTATGCAGTGGGTCCATAGTATATGTACATATATATAAATTATAAGTATACTTGAGCCTTCTCATGAGAATTATCTCAGACTCATACTTTTCATGCAAATTTTCCCTTTTTGTCACATGTATCATCCTAAAACACATTACCCCTTGACCAGACCCAGGGAACTGTGACATGACTATTTACTAATTGCAGCCATGGTCTTGAGGCACTGAACACCATCCATCCCCGTGCAGATAAACAGAAGATGCAATATTCAGCATCTCCCCAAATCAGCCTCCTTGACCCTGCAATGAATAATTGATGCAAGCTCCAAAAATCCTGTTATTTCACCAAACCACTGGATGTTGCCAGCCTACAATATGCTTGTCTGCATTTTTTGGGGGGGTAGGTATAGCAAGAGGTTAATCACATCATATTTCATTGTCAAAAAATATCTTAGAGGGGCCGTTTCATAAGTAGAGTGTCAGTTAAAAGCAGATTACCAAACCATGAATTTTAAACAGTGAAACAGAAGAACCGTGTAAGGGTCAGGCTGTGGGTTTTTTCCCACTCCCCAAACCATGAAATTAAGAGCCTTATTCCAATTAGTTTAGAAAATGGCTGTCTCTGAGCAAAAGAAATATAAAATATCTGTGAAACTTGTCAAGTTGTTTTACATATTCTGACTGCAAGTTCAGGACCATTTTTTATCAAATATTTTTCCCCCACAATACTGTGCAGTTTTGTCCTAAAGTACATGAATAGCACATATGTGTCACGTCACATGCTACATAACACACAAGTGTCTGGCATATTTAGTTACTGAAGGCTTTTACTCTTTTATATACTAATTCCCCATTAAATTATGCATGAAGATGATTTTGTGGGGGGAGAAAGAGGAAGAAAATGACTTTTTTCCAGTGGTGAATTGGAAATATGACATTATGTGTAATTTATCTCTCTCTTTCAAATAAACTAAACATATTTCAAGATATAAAAGCTTTACTTATAGCTCTTGTTAAAAGCTGAAAATAATTTCAATTCATCATTCCTCATCTGCCTTAAAATGAGTTTTCTGTTGCATTAATGGTAGCCAAAAGGGTTTTGCTGAAAATAGGAGGGGGAGTAGTTCAGCTTGTCCAACTCTAGCAGAATGTACGCACAAGTTGACTAATAGAAAACATCATTTAACAGCAGAAACAACCAAAGAATGTGCAATCAAATTTTAAGCTTTTATGATGGGCTTAATCCTGGAGTATTGGGACACTAACGCTGCCCTTCTTATTCAGGCTGGACCAGTTACACCTAGAGTTTGTTCTATAATAATAAAACATAAGACCAAATTTTGTGCTTTTTTTTCCTTTTTAACAAATAAGAGAAGAACAAAAGCAATAGCCCATACTAGAGAAGAAATTGCTACTATCCTAATGCATCATGTTGGGCGTCTCTCTTAAATATATATAAAATCATGCTACTATAATATGCTGCATTCATCTTCCTTTTGAAGGATTGGTTTAAATTAACTTCCCACAATTATTTTTCTTCTTTATGAGATCATATTCAACTTCTTTTGAGTTCAGGCTGCAATCTTTATTTTTTATTTGAAAACAGAACCACAGTGATGAAGGAGCCACTTTGAAATGTGGAAACGTGAAGTTTCCTGGTTTTGCAGAAAAGTAAAGCTCTTGAGATAGTATGTAATTTAACTAACTTATTTTAATTTTCATTTAATTATTTTAAATTATTAAATTAATTTAATTTAATTTTTTATGAGCTTTGTTTTGGATATTCCATGGCAGGGTGATTGGAACTCAATGATCTTCAAGTTCCAGTCCAACCTAAGCCATTCTATGATTCTATGATTTTCCTTTTTTTGGAACATAGAGCCTGGAATCATCCCAACCCAGAAACAGAGAGAATTAATAGAAAATAGACTTAAATAAGAGATATCTGTGGGTATTTTATCCCAACACGACTGTATAATTTTATTTATGTATTTTAAACAAACAAACAAAACAAATCAGGTGAGGTGGCTCGTTGCTATTTGATCAGTGGTACTTTTATTATCATCCATATGCCCTTAATCAGCATTCTTCCCTGCACATCTCAGTGATCTCAGCAGCCTTCTGCACATACCGCGAAAGCTGAATGTCTGTGTCAAGATCATCTGTGTAGTTTTAAGAACAACATTTTGCCCTCAGGCTCTTAACAGTGCATTGATTATACAAAAGCATCTTTCCTTGCCAGCCCTCTACATATGCTTTTTTTCGTGCTGTAATTAGGAAGTGCTCATCTTTTACCAACAGAGTAGAAAAAGAGGTATCACCTCTCCCCTATCCACCCCAAACTCCAAAGGAGAGACGTAGTTCTCTGAGTGGCTGTAGTTAAGGAAGTTTGGTTTCCTGTGGGTTTGTGCTTCATGGTTCAACTCTCTGGGGTGGGGTAAGAGTTGAGCTCTGGTGGAAATCTCCTTACTGTGGCAGTACTGAGAGGAGAACCTCTCATTTACCAACCTGCCCAGTGGAACTAGCGTGGCCATAATAATGTTGAGGATGCTCAGAGATATTTGGTTGCAACTAACTAATTGAACAAATTAATGTGGTCAAATTTGGTTGTAATTAGCCAAGAGATTATAAAGGGAAGGGGATAGAAAGAAGACCTAGGGATGTAATTGGTACTTACTTGCTGTGTTTAGGGACCTGAGCTAAAAATAGAACCTGTCGATTTGAATCTTTCCCTGATTACGTTAGCTTTGCACACCACAGTGTGAGGTTCATTCACTCTCTATAGCTTCAGCAAAAAAAAAACATCTCTGGGCAAGAAAGGAGCCTAAGCACATGCTTAGAGTTAAGTGTCTGCTTAAAGCAATTTTCTGAAAAAAGGATTTATGCTGGTGAATGAGGAATCACTGAAAAATTATGCATGAGTTTGTCTTTTGGATTTCTTTCTACCATATTTTACACTAACTTTGTTTTGATTGAGATTCATTTCTTGGATTTTCTGCTAATTTTGAAGACCCAGACTTCCATTTTGAATAAAGCAGTGGTTCTCTGAACAAACTCCGTTAGCATAATAGTTTTATATGTGTATATATATTTTTGGGGAAAAATACATTCTAATATGATTAATTTTTCATTCATGTTAAGGCTGTAAAATTGTCATCACAGAATCTACAGATCAGGTGTATTTCATTCTTTATTGAGATATTTAAGGAGAAATGCATTAATATTATTCAGAAAGCAATCATAGGCATGCTTTATAGCTCTTTTATACCGATATCAAATGAATTCCCTGACAAGTTAAACACGGTAGCCTTTAATCATAGGAAACTGCAAGGCACTTCAGCTGCATAAATTAGGGACAATTAACTAAAAAACAAAATGAGTTACACACATGCAGCTCGTTATTTTTAATTTGAAATTTTATTTATGCTGGAGTCAGTTTCTATCTGATACACCAGATGCCAGGTTAAAAAAAAAAAAAAAAAGAAGGAATAAAATATTGGCTCTGAAGTCAGGGTAGTGTTCCGCAGACAAGCAGGACTGGGGCAAGTATATGTTTTGATATTAACATCAAAGATGAGAAATGCCATGTTTCCTTAAGTGATTTGGGCCCAGTGTCTCTTGATGAATGCAGAAGCATGCAGTTGCAAGCCAGCATGTGATGCTTTTGGTGCATGTCATAAAATCGCTTTATCTTCCCCACCTCCTCTCACTTTGTGATCATCTGTTCTGATGGCTCCTCCATACCTTAGAGTACCTCTGGCTGGAAACTCTCCGGCATCATCTTTCACTCAAGCATGAAGACCATAAAGATACTTGTGGTTTGGCAAGTCTGAGCCTTTTTCTCTGAGCACTGGTGCAGGGCAGACCGGATTACAGCGCTTGTTGGCAGGTGGGACTCACGGGGCCACATCTGGGGTGTCCCTACTCGTACTCCTGGAAAGAATTGATGAGTGCGGCCACTGTCCCAGCCCGCCTCCCTATCACTGCACTAAATGGAATCAGCCTGAATAGACAATCTGGACCTTCCTCTGCAGTGATCCATGAAGTTTCCCATGTCTGAATGTCCTCTCTCTTTCTGCCAAGGCTGTGAGCTGTTGGCAAGAGCAAATGTCCAGTGCCAGTCTTGGCTCAAAATGGCCCCGCAGGGTGGTGCACACCCAGCCCTGGAGGCTCTCTGCTGGCCGAACACTTTGTACTTCTTGTGGGACACCACACCAGCATCTACAGATTTGAATTTTGGGGGGCAAACCTGTAAGGACATTTACCTAGTTTGATGCTGCCCTGTATTTAGCAAGATGTTGAATTTAAAGACCATTCTGCCCTGAAAAGCAGACACTGAAAAAACATTTTATTACTTGGTAGAGGTAGGTCTGCTTGCCTTGGAAACTAGCCTTGCAGCAGCGCATGCCCAAGGTCGTACACTAAAACACAAGCATGCAGGTTTCTGCAGCGGGACGCAGGAAATATCAATTGAAAGCAAATAGATAAAATGCTTGATCAAAATTCTTCCTGGTGCTTTTTTTTTGAGCAGGTTTGTACTCTTTGCAGAAGAAACACTGTGCAGGGAAACCTGCACAAGGTGTCTCCATTAGTAGGCAAGTACCAAATGTCTCCGTGATACCCATGGGTGCTGGTGCAGTCTTATTCATTCATCCGTTAATTGGTGCAGTCTAGATTTTCCTCAAAAATGATTTGGGAATGCAACTGGGGGACCATTTGTGGCTGTTCCAGAGAAAACAGCTGAGGAAACAAAGGCGAGCAGTCAGGGAAAATGGCAAGGGCTGGGGGCCTTGGCTCGGTTCGTCCTGCAAGGTCCACCAGCAGGAGCTGTGTGGTGGGAAGGGGAGGCGGGAGCAGGGTGGTCAAGGGCTGGTGTCTGCAAGCATCTTTGGAAAAAGAGTTGGACTGGATGAAACATCCCACTGGCGCTCAGTGAGAATGACGAGCTAATCAGTTATTTCTTGCTTTCATTTCTGTGAATTTATTTCTGTGGCCTATGGAAGGGTGCCTTAGGTGAAAGACCTCCAAATCCATTCTGTGAATAACTTCCACCTCTGTAACACATGCTTAACAGGGACTAGCATTGGCTTTAATGTATTTCTCAATTTGAACATGGTGCCTCATAGGAAAATTAAGAGTGACCTAAAGCCGGTTAGATTACTTTCATATTAAAAAAAAAAATTATATGAATTATATGTCTGCTTTCAAATCTCATTCAAATAATTTATTATAGTAACCACACCCTTCCCTTTCTGCAGGGCTTCCCTAGGGACAGCAGTTTGCAAGAACAAGCAGTTTCCATGCCCCTAATGTTACTTATTCCAATTTTATCAGCTCCTGTATAATTGTGGAAGTGTCTCATTGTGTTAATGTTTTCAGCATTTATATCACTATAAAAAATTGTTTTGCCATTACAGGAGAATTTGTTGTGCTCTCACAGGGTAAAAAAGAAACGTCATTCAGGATCAATATTCAAGATTCAATATCTTTGAGAAGTTAAGAAAAAATTCAGTGCATTGTATTTTGGTTTTTCCCTTTTTTTAACCTACTTTTTAAAAAGGTCGTTAAGCTCTTTTGACTAGAATCACATTATTTTCAGTCTGACAATATTGAAACATGGAGGATTTGTCAAAACTGTCATAGTTTTATGAACAGTTTCAATTTTCATACACTATCATGTTAGCTAAAAATAGTTAATTGAAAAATTTTCAGCTGTCTGTAATTTTGATGCTTTTTTCATCAGCTCCAAAATTGGATAGAGAAATCACAGCCCAGACAGGCTGTCCCAGCCCCCTGGTGAAGTGCAAGGTTACCATCCCCGGACTTTCAAATAAGCAGTAAATCAGTTTGCTCGGGTTTTTTAATGTTTTAAAATATGCATTACAAATCCTCTGTTAGCTGAACTCTTTTCAGGGAATGTTTCCTGACTATATATCTTAGCATGAGTTCAGAGGGTGCCCATAAGAAAAAAAAATAATTAAGGACATTTATTTTCAAAAAATGTTTTTCTATTATATATCTCAAAAATCAAGGAATTCTCCAGTGGAACTGTCCTCCTCTCTGTGTTGCAGGATGCAAACAACATCGCAAAACTTAAACTGAGCTGCCATGAATTATTCACAGCACCAGCAGCAGCAGCAGCTGTTATTTGTATTTGTCTCTAATTTTGAAGGGTGGAGAATTGGAGGCCTTCATTGACAACAGAGGGGAAGAGGAGGAGACAGTGGGAATGAATTGCTGCCCAACGCCTCAGATGCTTCAACATCTGCAAGGCTGTGTTTAATTTGGTAATCTAGACTGTGGTCCCTTCTGTTAGCAACAAGGGCAACAAATTGGTCATGTGAAAGTCTGCTTCTTCTGACAGGTAGAGAAAGAGTCAGCCCATTTCAAGTGACAGAACAAATTCGGGTTTAAAAATGATCAAAGCCAGGCAGAAAAAATATCTTTATATATATGAAACAGCTCTAGGGAAAGAACCTATATTATGAAAAAATACTCAGTTCCTTTTTTTCTTTTTTTTTTTTCTGAAAAGAAAATATTTTGAGACGGGATGAATGGACTATTCCATATTATTTTTATATATACGCTCTTCATAAAGTTTCTGTCTTCAGAACTGCCATTTCTTCTTTCATTGCTGCAAACTCAGTAACTCAATTAAAATCAATATGAAAGTGGCAGGTTAAAGAGGAGGTGGGAGTTTCCATGATTTTATTTACTATTAGAAAAATCGAACTTTGCAGATTAAGTATGACTGTATTTTGAGGAAGGAAACAAAATTAACGAAAGATGCCTGCAGTTACTCCAGAGTCTGTAGTAGGTGGAATGCGATATGTTGTAGGCCTAATCCTCCGGTACAGTATTGTGTTGCTACTACAGTACAGCACAAAGGAGTATGCAAAACTTTTTTATCACTATCGCAGGGATAACTGTATACTTGGTGGAAGCTCTGGTTGTGTATTTCCACTAGAGCATTATTTCAGCAATGATTCACTCTCTAATGCAGAGCAGAAAGATTTCTTTGGGTACAAAGAAATCAATATCAGCAAACAAAATGTTAAAGAGTTCAGCACTTACTCTGAAGCTTAAGCACTATTTACCCTCCTGGGATAAACCCCAAGGTCCCTTACTCAGGCAAACTCTCTTTGATACCAATGGTGTTTGCTTGAATGAAGACAGAATTAAGAAGCTCAGGATCTGGGTCATGAGATTTAGCTCACCAACCTGTAAAGACATTTAGCAAGGATTACACAAGCACAGAACTCGCACAAAGACCCCCATTTCACTAAAATCAATTTTAGATAGGAAAAGCCTTTTTGATAGGAAATTCAATTATTTTTTTCTGTAGAGCAAGAAAGAAAATGGCAAAAAATATGAAGTTAAGATAAATTAACTTACATTACTTCCAGACTATAGACTGATGTGCGGCTCTGCAAACAGGAATAGAGGAAGGATATAGCTTTCTATGAGAAGGGAGTTAACTTTTAGGGTACTGGTTGTTTGCACAGCAATATTTGGCACCTAAACAGGAGGTGCATGTAGATAACAGTAGAAGCATTGGCATGTTTTTTTAGAAAGATCAAACCCAAATCCAGGCAAGATGAATCTCTAAAGTAGTTCAGTTATGTTTATAAGAAGAGAGGAGAGAATTAGCAAAAATGAATTGACTATGGCTCTTCTTCTCTTTGGAAGGGGAAAATGATCCCAGTTTGGAAGGCTGAGCTGAACTTGGCGCAGAAAGAAAGGTGCCGTGCATCATTTTGTGGCAGCGGGAGCAGGAAACTGAACTGAAATGTAGCTACACGGTTTATTTCTACTTATTTATTTATTTGCTTATTATTTTAATGGAATTGAATAGCTGGGACAGGGGTGAACACCCTTCCCATTTTAAGCTCTGTGGGGAAGTTTCTCCAATATCGTAGTTTTCACCCTCCCAGGGGCTCCTCGGGCTGCTGGAACTGAGCCGCTGTCCCGACCCTTCAGGGACAGGCAGAGCCTTTTCATCCCCGGCTGACTACACAAAAAGTTTGCTATCCCTCACTGCAAACTCATTCCCATTAAATATAGTTCGGAGATTTTCCATAAAGCCTTACATATGAAGCTGTACTTAACTGGAGCAGCAACAGACGATTTTCTACCCAAATAGCCAGGGATGAGACAGCAGCAGAGAGCCTGGTTCGGAGGGGCAGGGGCAGAGGAGCACGGGGGGCACAGAGGTGGCTGCTTCTCCCCCATCTCTGTTTTCTCCCTGGACGTTGAACACGGTATTACCCCATCAAACGAAAGCTCTCTCCCCCTCCCCTGACAGTCCCCGGCACAGACAGCTCACCGTCAGGCCGACAATTAGTCAGTTAACCCAGGGCTGGCAGCTAACCTGCCAAGTCTATTAATCCAGTTTCCATTAGCAGGTGCCTGTTTGCAGCTGCGCAGCCCTCCCATGTTAACCGTCCATCAGTGCCACCAGCGCCACAAAAGCTTTTCAGCGCAGAGAGTTGCAGTCGAGGCTCTGAATGGCCTGAGATGTTGCTGAGGCGCCTCAGCATGGGCTTTTCTACCAATTTATGGCCTCTCCGTGATGAATTTCAGCCATTCGGGGAGAGACAAAAGACTTCAGCGAGTGCTCCTGCCAGTGTGCTGCTTGAGCTGCTCAGCTGCAGTACTCCAGTAAGTAGTTTTCAAAATAAATTGCCGAGGGTTAGATTTTTCTCCTGGGAAGTGGAAGCACGAGGGTGCCTTTCCTAAAGGGATGCCCTGAAATGGAGGCAACCTGCTGCTTTTCCCTCTTTTCTCTGCCGGCTGAGTAAGATGCTGCCGTTCCCACCCCGCAGCTCCCGAGCTCGGGCTGCGGAGTACAGACTTCTCTATTTCTGATACACTCAAGCAAGTGGGGGAGAATGAGCAGGTACAGAGCTCCCCTTTACCACATTCTTCAGTGTCCCACAACAAAAACAGCCTATAGTGGTGGCAAGTGAGAGCCCTGCCAAGCTGGTCCAAGCCTCAGCTTCAGGGCAGAGCGTCCCAAATGGTAGACTGAAAATCCCTTGCCAGGCAAATGCTGGTAGAAGGAGAGCCGTTTGCAGGAGCGAGAGTGGAAAAGCTGGGACTCTGTAAGTCCTCTAAAAGACTTTCATCTTCTCTCTTTGTTCCTCCCTGCCCAGGACAGAGTGGATGAGGATCACATCAGGGTAGGAATCAGGAGGGCAATGCAGGTAAAATCTCAGTTAACAGAGAAGAACAGGAGCCAGATGGTTGCATAAACACATGAGCCACCTCAATCGCATTTACAGTGACAGCACACAATAAAAAGGAAGAATAGTGAAATAAATTTTCTTATTGTGATATTCTAAGACACGACTTTAATAACAAGTCTGTCTTTTTTTTTTTATTATTTTTAGTATGAACTTAAAAGCATTCAGGTGCTGAGCTCTTGCTCGCTGGGGTTGCTTTCATTACAAAAAGGAAAAGAAACCACCATGTGTTTTTCCAGTTTGGTGATCGTGGTTCTTTTAAGCAAAGATGTTATGTATTCTTTAACATATACATGCATCAGCTAGAAAAGCAGGAAGCAAAGGATAGAAGTAGCAACAATAACAAAAGACTAAGGTATGGTTGTTTTTCCATATAGAAAACATTGAGAAGTTTTTACTGTCATATTCTGCGTATTCTGCAGCCTTTAGGCACATGAATAACCTGAATAAGTTTACTTGCACTCACAAGTTAGCCCAATCTTTGCAGTTCCCAAGAAAAAGCATGTTTAAAATCAGATGTTACATCAGAATATGGAAAAACTTTTTGTTTAAAATTGTTTCAGTGGCAAAAAATGGCCTTTTTGTATTTACACAGAAATAGATTCCGTTTCTATCTTTTTCCTGTCTTGCTTCCCTGGCGTTTAAGCCAGTTCCACGTTGCAGTGAAAAACTGGAGAACTGGAGAATCCCTGCATGGTTGTATAAACAATTTTGACTTTCTTTCCCTCAATTTTTTCTTGGAAAACTGTTTTTGATCCATGATGTCCCAGTCCATCTCTAAGTAATTTTACGCTTTATCATCCAGACTGCAAAGCTATAAAGAAATTAGAGGAGACCTTTACCTGTAGGATGAGGGAGGGATCAAGTGACTGAAGTGGAAGCAGAGTCAGTGAGCATAAATACGGGAGTTTGGCCTGTCGATATCTAGCGCCAACCAAAGCAAGCAAAGGAAATGGAAATGAGCTGTGAAGCCAAATGATAAAATGCTTCTCTGCCTACTTTAAACAGCCCGTTTCGTTATCCTTACAGCCTCCGTTAGATTCATTGTTCAGTGTCCCTCAGTCAATATTCTATTTATCATTCAACAACCAGAAGGGTTATGATTCTTCATCCTTGATAAAAGAGTAGAAATTATTGATTTAATTGGGAGCAGGGATGAGAACTTGGTTCGCTACCTTCCTGTTAACTCTGCTGCTTACTGTAAATTACTTGAGGAAAAGTCTGTTTGCTGTATTGCTTGTACCCATTTAGTTCTGTTTTCAATGCTGCTTGAAATTGCTTTCTCCCAAAAGACATAGAGCATCATCAAGGAATTCACGGATTAGATCTCCTTCAGCTGAAATCAGTCTATGCAATTCTGATCGTGGTTATTTTTCAGAACAGATTTGTGTGTGTCTGGGTATTTTGAGAAGTACATTGTTGATTACTAAAGCAATCAAGTCCAGACAGTGATTTTGTGATTCACTTCAGTGACGTGATATAAATATGAGCTTTTCAGTTTCATTTATAACCCTGAACACCCACTCAGCTGCCTTGCTGAGATTTGTTCCGTTGCCTCCAATTCTATGTTTATCGGCTCTTTAAGCTGAAACAAAAAAAACCCACGCACAAAGTAGGTATTTTTGGAGGAAGAGACTGATGGCTCTCTTTGTACCGAAACGTCTTACTTTCTCCTCAGTTGATTTTATAACTTACTGCCCACACTGAAGCAGACTGTTTATCACTCTTGTCCTCAGCTGTGCTTTCTCAACCCGTCGGTTGCTAGACTTTGCCTCCCCAATTTGTTTAGCCAAAGATTTAAGATGGACAGAGACTGCCGCTCTTATAAATCCTGATTTCATTAGTGATGAAGTGTCTGGCAAAAACTCCCTGCAGTAGATGCTCTGCTCTCCATCTCCCGCACAGTCTAACTACGTCTCCAAAGGCAAAAGAGCACAGGATGGCCGGGGCCCACCGAAGCACGATAATAAGAGTTATGAAGAAAGTGGTCCCTGCGAGGCCTCATTACAGGCGTTTCTAGGGCTAAGTTACTACTTCAGAGGGTAGAAAAGGCATCTTTACAACAACTTACCCAAAACGAAGTGGATCATTTCTATCTAGATCTGTCTTTCATTTCCCTCATAATAGTAGCAGAGTAAGACTTGCTAATTGGTACATAATGCAGTTTGTCATACATTTTTGTTATGCTGTCATTATTTTTACCATCAATATGAACCCATCTTAACACTGAGGCATAACTGTCTCCAATTAACTGATGAAAAATGACATCTGTGTAAATGTGCGGTGTAAAATTGTCCTCATCTATCTGAATACTGTATTTTTCCTTGGTAGCTTGCTTTCACAGACAAATTAAAATTGAGAGATGAAATGAATTTTAAAAAACAAATAAAACAGCAGCACTGTTGTTTTCACGAAGAAGACAGATGGTTTTCTGTAGCTTGTATTTCAGTAGGAGTGGGAAAGATAGATGCTACCTATCCTATTATCTGAAAAATAATATAACTACATTGCAGAAAAAAGCTCCGACAGGATAAAAACATCTAAAAGTAAGATGAAACCTAGTCACAGTGTTTTCTCAAACTTTTTTCAAAACAGGAAGAATTTTAAAAGTGGTATCTGACAATTTATGTTCATCCATATTCATAGTTAGAGGGGTCTGTGTATCCATATTTATATAAAATATATTTATATTATATCTACTCATTATATATTGCTATAAAATAAAGTGGGTAAGTGTTTATTGTCAGTGGCTCTGATTAGTCTAGCTTAATGTCTACATAAAGCCTGAACAGAACTTGGATTTAGGGGTTCAATACTTCTAATGGATTTAAATTCAAAGTACGTATAAACTGTTAAGAAAAAACATAGAACAAAAAGAGATGAAGAGGCTGTGAAAAGGAGATACGGAAATTCAAGTTCCTTCCTCCAGCTGACACATCCCCTTGATCCATGGTACAAAAGAAACAGTGGTGAGCATGAGGCGTTGGGCAGATCCCAATCAACCGTAGACATGAGGCGTCATGAGGTGCCACGGCAGGACCTGGGAGGATGCGGCAGCTCCCACAGTGGCACAAGCTGCTTGCAAGGGCCGTGACAGCTTTAATGTTTGAAGTTTGAAAGTGGAGTCAAGAAATCTCCAGCCGTATGTAGCAGTACAGCGGGGATTGCAATATGGGACTTGTATGGCATATGTGATCCTCTGTGAGTGTGCAAAAACAGATGCCAATAATTTTTTTTTCTGTCTGAGTTCTCACTGTCCAAACTCAAGATAAAGATGACCTAAACTCTGGAGAAGAATTTTCTTCTGCCTCCTTTTGTATTTACAAATAAAATGGCCTCAAGAGAAGCCACATTTATTTGCAACTAAAATACCATCTGTTTATGTGTGAAAAAAATTGCCTAGTCATATGGATTCAGGGTGAAAATGATAAATTTAATTATCAGAAAGTAAAAGAGCAATTCACATTTGGAAGCAGCAAAACTCAATATTTAATTTTATGCCATTTCCTGTAAGTTCAATAGACACTGTGTGTTTCTCCAAAATTCAACACATCATTTGGAGCAAAATTGTTGAGATGCTGCATTTGTGAAGCATAACAAAATGTAGCTTATCACACACCCCATTGCTGCTGCTAATACACGTTGGAAAGTTTCCTGTAATTTCATCACTCCTACTTTTGTGTCCTTTATTGGTGGCTGCCAACATTGCCATATAACTTGGTTTAGATTACCCAAACTCATTTTGTTAAATCAAATTCTCATGTTTGGGGTTTTTTTTCCCTTTTATTCCATTAAGAATACGTGTGCTACACATGGTCCAATATTACAGTTGGTCTGCATTGATTAGAATTTAGTTATTCTATTACATTAAAAAATATCAGTTATATTTTTGCCATCGTGGTTTCTTTTAGATAGGCATAATGTTAGGGTGAAAAATAATTTCTCTATGAGAAGATTAAAAAAAAGTTGCTTCTATACTCAGCAGATGTTCTTCTCTGTTCTGATTAGTACCCACATCACTCTGAAGTTGAACATTTCCTTTTATTTCTCTATGTGAAAATTTTGTTATAGTTTTAATGAATTTTCCAGCCATCATTTCTTCAGGTTCCTCAGACTTTATTCACAGACGTCCTGAATCAGTACCACCGCACGCCAACAAAGCACTCGCTGTTACGTAAGGTACTGGAGCTCTGTAACTCTTTTGTTCCCTGAATGTATGGTCGAGCCATTCAGCAATGCATATCTTTACCTTGCTACATGCTGAGACATGTTCTAGTTTAAGGACATTCTTCTAACTAAAGAAAAAGTATTCTTTTGTCAAGCTGCAGTATTTTTAGGCGCTTTCTCCTCCAACTTAGTATTAACTGAAGTCCTCTAAGATTTCTCTATGACTTCAGTCCATGCCAACTTGGGTGAAACATTAGTGCTTCTTCAAAGGCACTGAAAAGCCTTGTTTTGTTTTTCTAAAAGAAAGACCTGCCATACAGATCAGCCACTCTAGAGTTCCATCGGGGACCAAGCTGGTAGATTGAAAACACTCTCTAATAAGGTGTTTTTTCATAATTCATCATTTGAATTTACTGTTGAGGGAAAACGATTGCGATGAAAATTGATGCAAACTGAAGGCATAGGCAGAACCATGGAGCCACAGCCCCATGACTGACTTTCTTTGCCCCATCTAGAGCACCTCTGCCTCACACTAGAGGGATTTCTGTTCTGTTGCTGTTCTGCCATACAAAATGTCAACAGATGACAACCTGGATTCCAAAAAAAATTTTACTTGGATGCTAATTTCCACCAGTTTTTGGATCCTGGATATGGGGTCATGCAGACTTAGGTCTAATTGGACTTAACATCTACTTATTGGAAATAAATAAGCTGTTCAATCTTGCTGTTTTACATGACCTGACTTGCTTGAGTCTCATCTATGACAGTAGCTCATGCAAACACACTCTGGGACAAGGCAGACTTTGCTGTTGATTTTTTTGTTTTGTTTTTTAATTGTGTTGATGAATACTCCTGAATTTTGCCAAGTGATGTGAGAATGTCTAGATTTCGCAGATGGTTGAATTCGAGACATAAAATGGCATAAACTGCAACCCATTCATTTGTAACTGAAAAAGTAACCTCTTTATTGGGAAGAGAAGGGAAGGAAGGGCAGGAAGGTTGGTGGCAGGTGTGTTGTTTATGATACATCTTTTTTTTTTAATAGCAAAAAGTCTTTGGTTTTATACACACTTTTCTATGTTTTACCCTCTTTATATCCCTTATATTTCATTTTCAAGCACTATCCCTCAAATTTCCGTAATAGAGTTCATGGATAGTCTCCTTTGCCCAACTTAAAAGAAAACTATTTAAAAACATCAAGTATTTGAGAATAAGCTATTGTCAAGGAAAAGAAAGGGAAAAAAAAGAAAACCCTCCAACTATCTTTCTTTTTGCTGGCACCACTCCTTGCTGATTCCAAAAGCTATATTATTTAAGCCTTCTGTAGCTGTCTTCCGCATTTCTGGAGAATTTCAGCTTTCATGGGTTTTTCTCCCTCTCTTTATTTACTGGGGTATTCTTATATTTCCGTATAGGTCTGGTATCTACCTTGCTAATCACTCAGAGTCTGACACATCCTTTGTTTGGTATTTCAGCTCTAACTGATCAGCATAATCATGTAATTTCAACTATTTCCTGTGGTTCTTTGTAAACAAGCTGCCGGATTTTCTCCAGGAGATGGATTGTGCACTTTATCTTTCGTAAGAGTTCTAATTTATCTCCAAGTAATGGTGAGCCCACGATCTCTTCCTGTATCACACCTGTTTGAATTAAGATCAATACTTACATGTCTAATGTTTAATACATGCTTAAAACCTTGTTTGGATGTGGTCCCTGAAAGATATTTTTAATGTTTAATGTCTGGGGTTTCCTTCTGGGATGGTACAGATGGCACTGTTTAATTGCTCTTGAGGAAAAATCATTATTTTCACAATTTTAGTTTTATTTTCATAAATTTAATAATATAGAACCCCTTTAAACATGAAGAACTTTCAACTTTTGGCCTTATGAGAAGTCACTGAAGTACCCATGAGATCTATTGCCTGACCAAAGGTAAAAGAGACAAGCTGTTTCCTTTGAATGGTGAGTGCCCAAACCAATGTGCATCTTTGCCCCTTACTAAACTAAACGAATAACACAGTGGTAACTCGGCCCTTTTTTTTCTTAACTTTGTAAAATGTTAGTAAGGGTTTTCTGATAGCGGAAATGGTCATTTATTGGGCCAGTCATTGAAATAAATGTGGCCAGTGGATATAATTAGGCATATAGTGAACGAGAAGATAGCATGCCTGTTGGCATGGCCATTGTGCTGATAAGCTTATACACAGCTCAAATGTCTTGCAGAAGATGGCAATGGTCAGTCTGAGGCAGTTCCTAAGACACCAGTAGGACTCTCAGCTTGTGTGTCAAAACTTCTAGTTTTGGAATGTCAATGTAAAATATCACAGTTAATTTAGCACAATCTATTGTGTCAGTCTTTGTATGCTGAGAATAAACATTACCTTAGATAAACACACTGCATCGGTTAGACTTAGAAAAGTTAAAACAGACAAGTATGTCAAAATTCATTTTGCCGTTAGAGGGCTTTGGTTGTTTAGTAAAGAGGTGAAAAAAGTCTTTCTTCCTCCTCTAGGAGACTTGAGCATCTATACCAAGTGAAGTTGAAATTTGGTCTAAACATCAACAAAATTGCCTGTTCCCCACTTTTGAAAGGACTATTCAATCTTTGGGAGAGATTTAGTAATAAAGGAGTTCATATTAAACAGGGCTAAAAATTCTCCACAGGTAAAAGCTACATCTTTCAAAAATAAACTTTACACTGAATTTGCAGCAGAGACTTATTTCATTCGGGGTCAATCCTATATTTTGCTGGGTTTGCACAAGAATAAAATCATGCAAATAATATACTGCAGAGCCCTAAAGAAACTCCCTAGCTAGCTCCTTTTCCTATCACCTTCTCCAGCTTTCCAGCGCTTCTATAAACTTGCACCTCTATTTTGCACAGAATTGAATGGTTTCAGAAGTCTTTTACGCTGTGACTGTATATTTGGGCAAAATTTCCCATCACAGTTGCAGCATCAATGATCAAACTATAATTGGTTGTGATCTTATGCTCCTGGTAATTGTGTCTTCTCTAGCTTGAAGGTGGATAAAACTTCTATTAGACTCTAAAGGACTCAGACTTCAGCTCAGTCCTTCTAACTGAAAAATATGAAAAAGTGGAGGAAGCAGAATATGCTCAGCAGGAGCAATATTGCCTTTTAACAGAAATGCTTAATACTTTCAGTTTACGTTGAGGCCTCAGTCTTTGTTCCCAGTGTATGGCACAGGCATTGGCTTTAGATGCGGTGGACGGATTTCTCTTCCCAGATGGCAGAACATGATTAGAAATTTTCTGTGATCTTTTCTCCTACACCCATTCTTTCAAAGAAGGATTCATGCAATAGAGAGGAACTTGTTCTGTTCTCAGCCCTTCCTCAATCTCTGTCCCAGTGCCTCAAATTTGCTGGGCAACGCACACTCTCAGAAGTGTGCTCCTTTAGAAACACCTCTACAACTTCATCTCAACTTCACCCTGTGATACCTTTTTGTCTAAGACCCTATACTGCTCCAGAAAAGAATGAATCTTTGCTCTTCACTTCAAAGTGTTTCTTTTTATTCCTGTTGTAGGTTCGACATTTTGCAGAGTTAACTCTTTTTTTTCATTAATGAATGTGAGGGTACAACCAGATGCTAAAATGCATATAGACAGTCCATGGAAATGCAAACAAATGACCATTTATATAATCTTTAAAATGTACTTTGATCTCCAGCAAAGGAAAGGATATAAAGTATCCCTTAGTAACTTCTGCATCAAGCCAACAACCCACTGCTTACCTGCTGTGAGCAAACACCTATTCCAATGCCCTCTGCTTGCATACCAAAAGCTTCTAGTGTAATTAATTTACTGTTGCTTACCTAACATCACACATTTCCTGACTTAGATGTTTCACAGTAGAACTGAGCTCCTGTCTCCTGTTGCAGGAATGTTCTGTATGAAGAGCAGAACAGGACTTAACAGACTCATTAACTGTTTATTACAACTGCAGGTGTTTTGATTAATATAGAAACGTTGGACTACTCCAGTAATCATAAACGCAGGTGCCTTTGGTTCCGTGTGAAATGTTGTGGAGTTCACACGTAAGCATTTGCAGGACTGATCTGTGGATAGTATGCTTCATTCTAGCTGCCTGTCCATCCACGTTCACAAAGCTCTAGCAGGCGTTATACATAAGGATCAACCTCTTATTTTTGGGGGGTGGGTTGATGTGGGTCCTACCATCCAACACTTTTTGTTGATTATTTCATTTTCTTTGAAGTTCAAAACATTATATATATACACCATACTGCTCACTTGTTTGCTTTCAGTACTGCAAACTGCACAGAACTGTTTCAGTACAAGACTGTTTTCATTGTGTTTGCTGTGTGCATTAATGCTGTCAGGTTTTCCATCCCCTGCCAGTAATACTGACTAAGTTAACATTTCCCACTAGGCATGGCCACCAATTCTTGTTGGGAAAGGTTACAAATTCTCCTGATGAAGTGAAGGAATTTTTTCCTTTGATGCAAACAGAATTTGATTAGTTTAGGATCTGAATAACTTACTGATGCCAAATGGTTGACTGGTGATTCTTGTGTGCAAGACAGAACAAAATTACATATATGAAGACATTTCAGCATACGAAAGAATAAAGGAGTAGAAAATTAAAAGATAGGTCATTAGTCCTTTTAGTGCTGTTACTGAAATATTACATTTCATGTTACTTTTCCACCTCTAGATTGAAATTAAAAGTAAGAAGAACTAAAAATTTAATTTCATGTTTGGCCCTAGATGTAGTTCTTAAGAAGGAAGGAGCTTGTATATAAAAGCAGAAGAGAAACAGAGAATGACTTAATTCAAAGAAATCTGAATGTGATAGTGTTCACAATGCTGCAATGCTAAAACAATCTCACCCTCTTCCTCACAAAGCACAGTGTTGTTGCTTAGAAAAGAAAGAGAAAGGGTAAAAGAGAATTACTATGAAGCAGGTAGCTTCTCATTCAGGTTGAGTTTCTGTGCTCACCTGAATCTGCGCAAAGTAATTAGAGATGTAAAAGTGGAGCAAAATAAAATTGGAATTATAATATTTTTAATGAGATTTGAAAGGCATTTCTTAATTCACATGCCTATCAAAAAATCCAAAGAATGTTTCAATAAAGAACATATCTACAAGCTGCAGTTTTGAACTTTTCCATTACATGAAAGTATATCAGTGCTTTCTTGTTTCATGGTCGGAGTTCAGTTTCTTTGGCCCCACTCTGTTTCTAAAGTGTTCAGATCAAGCTAAATGGCTTCACATTGTTCAACATCTTTCCAATTTTCTACTGTAGAGGAACAGATAGAATATATGCCTTGCCAAGTGCGAGAAATGGTAGAATCAAGTGTTGAGTTTCAATCTCAAGTTTCAATCTGTTTCACATCTTGTCGTCTGATTTATAGTATCCTTGTATCTGTTGAAATAGGTGGTTAAGCAGCCTCTATTATAAGGCTTTATGCTGACAATAATGTTAACAGTACAAAATAATATAATTCTCTGAAAAAGAAGCTTGAAGCTATCTCTGAAATCAGACACAACAGAGACTCCTTGTACTGGCACTCAGTGAAGTAAGGAGGTAGAAAGGTAATATATGCATTAAATTATGCTTTTAAGGCACTAAGATGACAGCATGTCTTTGTGTATTTTGATTATTTTGCATGCTATTAGGAGAGTACAATAAAAGGAGAATTTTTGGTTCCTCTTCTTCATATAAACACTAATAAGATGCAGAATATTTTGTGAAGGATGGCTCTGTGAGGCACGATGCTTGGATTTACAGAGAGTTTTTTGATTTATTTTTTTCTGTCAATCCATTTTTTAATAAAGAAAGATTGTTGTGAGGGTTCTGGTGTATCACCTGCTGCCTTCATTAAATGGATGTCCAAAATAAACATCCGATTCTTTACCTAATCAATAACCTAAATCACGAGCTTTCCAATTTGGGTTCTTTCATAGACCCCAGGACTAAAGGATTTAAATAAACTCTTCCATCTCCTGCTGCCCCAGGCACCTTTCCTGTCCCCTCCAGGTACTTCTTGCATGTCACTGCCGTGGTATCTGAGTCTACTGGTTTGCAGTACATCCAGAACTTCTGTAATCTCCTGGCTACGCTGGAATTCACTGGAGGATTTTTGTAGCTCTTCCCCTATCTCTACGCATGTTGCCATACTCCTCCACTGGACTTTTTTCCACACTGTCCTATTTGAATCCCATGTGGACTCCAAAAACCCAAATGGTAGAGCCAGAGGTGACCCAGAAGAGGAAATCTTCCTTATTGGACTCAAAATGGCTTCAAGGGATGCTCCTCAGGGCCATGTCATATCTTAGACTGCCTCCTTCTGTCATGCGTTTACTATCCACGGTCCCTGCCAAAGGCTCACTTCATCCTGGGTAGTTGAAATTTTCAATGCTAATTTAAATTTAAAGATCTCTGAGGTTCAAGTACAAGTTTCTTACTCTATGAAGATTTTTACTGTATATTAGGAAGAGAGAAAGTACACTTTTTGCCCTCATGAAGAGAGAACAATTAAACATTCAGGGATGCTAATTTTGCCTTTACTTATGCTTTCTTCTTCTCAGATAAGTATGTGGGGATAAGTGTATATTTTATTTTGTCTTATTATTTTAATCAAGTTAATCTGTTTGTGTACCCTTCACCAAGTCTTTCATTTAGGCACAACATTTGGCAAGTGACTATGGGTTTTGACCTTCTGGCGTATCTCTGACTCTGAGACCCGCACACGGGCTTCCCATTAATGTCAGCTAGAATTGCCCATGCAGAGCAAGGCACTGTCTCTGACCCTTCAGAGAGATAAGTTAGTTGATAAGAGGAAAAAAAATACCCCAAAGTTACCTGCAGGAAAGAGCAAGGAAATGAATCAAAAGGAAACCTGGGATGCTGCTACAGGAAGGTATTTGACAAAAAATAAAAGCAAGACTATGGAATGGAAAATCTAGATCACAGTGATGCATTAAAAGGTGGGTTCTAATTCAGACACAAGATGAGACAAGATGGGAGTGAATTTTAATAAAGAAAAGCAGTTGCTATAGAAAGGACATTTAGCTGATCTCAAGAAACTATTTAAGGTTTTTAAATGAGTTCAATAGAAAGAAAAGTATCAAAGTCCTTGGAGTAGCGTGTAGACATTAATGAGTAATGACAGTTATTGCAAAGACTGTGAGCCATCTTCTTTTATATAAGTTACCAGAAGTTTTAGTAATGGTTTCAAGTTTTAGTAATGGTTTTAACAGGGAGATGAATGTACTTGGTCTTTTATCTTCAAGGAAAAAGGCAGACAGATTAGCGAGCTTGTTACTCTGTGTGAAATGGTAAGATCTTTCCCATAGGCATCTTGAATTACTGTTTTTCATACTTCATTAAATTGTCTTGCAAGTACTCGCATATTTTCTTTCAAGATTTTGCAAAACATTGTGAATCGGGGTAACACAGGCAGACCTAAGAAATCTTGGGAAATCATAGACTGTGATTGCTATCATTACCTTCTGCTGCAGTAGTCCCTAAGGATTCTTTTTCTGTCAGGCAGATACACAATCCACACGTTATTTTGTGGCATGCTCACTTGGAGACTGCGAATCAATGATGTAGAGCTGAGACGGGACCTTCAGCAGGACAGTAGAGGTGTAAAGGACCTGTGTTTCATTAACATAGGTAAGCACTGACTGAATTCATCATCTTTGTCTCTCAGACCCATCTAAAACAATTCTTGCTGCTAGAGAGCCAGTTTGCTACATCTTCCCACTCTCAGACAGAAAATTACTTAATGCTACAGCTACAAGGAAAATAAATAAATAGATCTCATTACATTAACTCCTTAGCAGGTCTGTCTATTGTGGTTGATCTCTATATCTGCATTTATTTGTGGCCCAGATACAACATCTGCAGCTTCTTTATTCAGGATTCGCTGCAGGTATGACTTTGTATGTGTACTGAAATATGTCAGGTTACAGTACTGGTAACATCGCTGTCTTATTACCTCAAAATGTTGTATCTTCACTTACAGATGGCTCTTATTTGAACGTGGCATTGTCCTTTCACTTCCCAGGTCACTGTAGACTGGCAGCCTCACTGTCTTTACAGTGTCTTGTTTTCTTTTTTGGTTTCTGCAAACATATTTCTCGTTGTTTCTGAAAGGAGAAACTTCTCCAATATATACACTGTATTTCTGAATTCCTTTATACTATATATGGAACCAAATCCGTGCTTATGTATATTTTCAGACTGAGTAATGACTCTTTGTTCACAGTAACTACATGAACTTCACCATTTCTACTTAACATTTAATTTCTTCCTATTCTGCTGGCCCCCTCAGATTCTTACCTTCTCAGTTGCTGGCTCACTCATCTAATGTAGCCACATCTTGCTGTGTGTGTGATATCTCCAGTGTGTCATGTGCTAAGAGCCCCTCACAAGTCTAAATCAACATCTTCAGATCTTCGATTCCACTCATTAACTGATGTGTCCAAGTGACAAATATAAGTAATTCATTTCAGATTTGTGCAAAGGACTCTGTGCAAACCTATATGATTTTTTTTATATTTTAAAAGTCTTTATTTTTTAATGAAGTATTTATCACCACTTGCTATTTATCAAACATATATAGAATACATGTTCCTTTTCTGGGTTAAGTGAAGGTGGCCCCATCCGCCTAGACATAGCCAGTAATTGGTATCAGTGGGTGACACATCATGATATATAACCGTCACAAGCCCCATTGCTGTCCCTACTTTTATTACCTGCATACTCAGTTAATTAACAGTCACAATATTGATTATAACGGTAACATTTTTGTGCGATTCTAGGTACAAAGTCCTTAGAATTAATGCCCTTAGATGTTCCACCACCTCCAACAGTCCTCATCTTTGGCTCCTGTAGGATGGACATCCAGGATATTCTCCACCAGTGCCGAAATGGCTGGAGGTTATTTTCCGGTCACCAGGATAGAATTGTCAATGACTGTGGCTCCTGATGAGAGGCTGCCTCCTTACATCACCAAGACCTTAATATCAAGAGCCGTGTGAAGGTAGTCATAAGTCAGGCAGCCCACCCTCAAGAGCTGCGCAACATGGGACAGAAGACAATGTTTCTCTGTCCACTTCAGATGGTCAGTCAGGGACTCATGCAAAGAAAATGTTCAGTCTTAACTTGGAGTGAACATCCATATTGGACTAACGCTGAGAAGGAACTGCAGACAGATACACGCTGGCCAGCATGGCAAGGCACATGGGAGGAGGAGCACAGGAGGCACGCAGGCACGGTAGCAGACTCCATCCAGAAAAAAATTCACTGGAAAAGCCCACAAGCCAGAGGCACAAATCTGTAGTTTTCTGAGTTCAAAATCTTAGCAGTTCTGTGCTCCTTGGCCAGCTTTCAATTGCCATGAATGTGTGAATATGTACAACAGTATTCAAACACAGATGGAAATTTGTAGGTTTATATTGATTTGTCCCCGTCTGGCCTTGAAGGAATTCACTGTCTCATCAGGCTAACAAGAAATACTGGTCATAAGTTCAGGTCATTCCATGAGAAAGACTAGAATACGTTTGAAGAAATTTGTACTGGTGCATATTCAGTATCCAGGCTAAAAATTTTCATGGCGCTTCTTCACATCACTGCTGTGGTCAGAGCTTGTGCTTCGTACTAATTAATCTTCTATTGCACAATTAAAATGAAAAACAGTGGAGTAACCATCTCTACTGCTTTCCATTAAACATATGCATCACTGATAATAGACAATGTTGTTCTTCATGAAAAAAATACTATTTTTATTCATGATAAATAACATTTGCTCTATGTATTATTGCAATTAAACCATATTACAGTGAATAAGCCACCCTCTTCCAGGCATATCTCACTTCAGAGCAAAATCACTTTAAAAATTCAACTTCTGAAATATTCCTGGAAAGGGAAACTGTATACTTTTATTGCCAATTCAAATGGGTAAAAGTAGATCCCATCAATCTTTGATTTTCTTTAATAATTCATGAAATTTCGTGAATCAGCAGGTAATTGGTTCTTACAGACAAGCCTCTGAGCATTTTTTCTAGTATTCAAGAGTTCCATGGATTTATGCTTCTGCACATAACAGTTAGTGCCTTTAAACAGGGACATTAAAAAATTTCCACTTACATACAAATGACCTTTTAAACAGCACCTATGATTGATTTGCAGTAGGTAAAATAACATCCCCTTACTTCCTGGTATTTAATTTACCTGACAGAACCGTCTCTCCCAGGTTTTCTCAGGGGATTTTGAGCAAGCTATTCTCAGGATTATTGTGTATCAAATTACCATCATTTCTAATGAAATAGTAAATTAGAGGTGCTGAGTGGATAACTGTTAATTTGGCTAGTCCTAGCTGACTTGCAAACTTGTCAGTCACTCTCATACGTGCATTTTGGGCTGAGAGTGGGGAGTGGTGAGGTGAGTGGAGAGAAAATAAACTAGATTTTTTAAAAATGTTGCAGTGATTTAGAAACCTAAACTAAATTGACAATTAATGGGTTCAGGTACTTCTGAAAACTAAAAATAGCTGCATGGGGATATATAGCTCACTGGAAGTCTTAACAATTAAGCTCCTAATTCTCTTCTGAAAATGGTATCCAGCTGTTAGACCCTTTGATAATTTCCCCCTAATCTTTCTTTATTTTGGTCTGCTCACAGCTTGTACCGAAAACAGGCAGGCTGCCTCCAGGGCGAGTACGCCAGGCAGCGCGCTCCCCGGGAAGGACTGTGCCTCCCGGCTCTTTAGCATCTTTCCTTTCAGTCTTAGAACATCTGTATCTTCAGCTGAGCAATGGCGCCCCGCATCTTAATCATCTTGTTGATTAGACAGCTTAGGGTGAGCTCATTCATCCATCCACTGGAGTCTGTGTTCCAGTGACAGCCCTGTCCCTGCCCCACGGAGAGGACAAGCCCGTTCTTGGGGGGTAAATGCCGGAGCAATAGCACCACCGAGGTCAAGTGCTCCTCCAGGCTGCTCTCCTCAGCGGGTCTTCTGCTGTCTCTTAAGCACGGGGCTCACCCTGCAGTGAACGGCATCTCACTGCTGCCTCTATTGCCTTGATTATCTCTTCACTGCCAACTTTGACAAAATTTCAATGACCAGTTTAGGATTGTTCTGCCCAATTTGATAAGGTACAAACTTGGAGTAAGAAGGTTTTGGAAGTTACAAGGAGAGCACGTATATACATTTATGTTACAACGATTGAAAAAAAACCCCACCTCCTGTCTTTACAGAAATGAGGTAAAAAAATATTCTCTTCATTTTGGTCACAAAGTTGAACAGGCTAAGATGTATCATAAAATAATCATAGTTAAGAAGCCAAAGTGATTTAATTGAACAATTTCAGGTCTTTAGGTTTACCAGATGTGTACTACTAAACCCGATTAAAAAAAAACAGATTCCCTGGCTTAGTTTTGATAATCTACCTTGTTCTTCTTCATTGTTGAAGCAAAACTTACCATAGCAATTATATTAAAAAACAACATCACAAAATTTGGAAAAAAAAACCAGCATAGCATTAAGACCAAGAGGTATAAAATACCCTGGAGAAAACTTGAAATAAATGTAATTAAAATGACCTTTTCCCCCTGAAAAATTATTTTCCAGTGAAGCACAACCCATTGAAGTAGTTCTATTATAGAAGAGTCTTCACAATAAATCCTGTCTTACAGGTTCATTGATTTAATCAAAAAGATCACCTTAATGAAAATGCTAATTCTTCATTTGGGTGAAGCAAGGCACGGAGGCCTCCAGTAAAATTCCCAAACCAGCGGGCACCACAACCCCCAAGTCCTGCATTGGACCTCACTCCAACAGCCAAGATCTATATGATACAATAATAGATGTCCTGTTCCTCTTCTCTGCACTTTTTTAGCAGTGATGTAGCCGGTCTAACAAAACCGAGGATGGAGGTGCACTTCATGAGAACTAATCTTTGCACAAAGGCTGGGGTTGGAAAGAGTACCTGTATTTCATATCTAATATTCTTCACGGCCTTGGGTCTAGAATTTATGTATTCACAACAATGTCAAATACCATTACTAATGAAAGCTGAGGCTTGCTGTTAGAAAGGTACATATCACAGAGCGCACGACAGCATAACTGAGGATACGTTTTCAGTTCAGTGTATCATAGAACCGCAATTCTCTTCGAGGAGAACAACTTGCAGTCACAAAATGTATCACCAGAAAATGAACTGGAGGCACAAATCAAAGCATCTGTACCAGTAGCTACATGTACAGTATCTTCAATGCGACAACTTTCCTCTTGAATATTTGACCCCAGCTGTAGTTGCTAATCAGCATCAATCTCAACAACTGTGCTTAGGGCACATGCCTGCTTTTCTTGATGAGACACCGGCAACAGACATATTCATTTGTAAATGAGCTATTAGATTATACTTTCCTGTCTGTATATGCATTTACCTCAGAAGAACTTAAAATTATGTGTAAACATGTGCACCAGTGATTAGGTCTATGCAGTATGAATTAATATGGTTGCGGCTCATAGGGGGAGGGATGATACGTGGTTGGGGGATTGTGGAAGGGAAGTCACTTCTGTGAAAACTGCTTGATTTGAATACAGATTCACTCATGGGACAGGCACTTCCACCTGCACCAGTCAGTAAATCTATAAAAGACATATTAGTTATTAATTCATGATCACTTTAGATTTATAACGTAGACCCAAACCAGTCACAGTCTTATCAATTCCCATCACTGCCTCCAGACCAGAACAGAGAACCAGTAAATAGTTGCATGTTCACTCTGAAAAATTCAGTATAAAATGAGATACTAACATAAACAGTTCTGGATCCAGGTGCGTATAGATTTTTCTTCAGCAGAGCTAAGCCAGTTTTGATCTTGGAAGGCTGTCTTCAGGACGGTGGCAGGGAATTTGAATTTTATAGGACTAGGATATTTTACCCAGATTGTTATACTGCAAGTATCCAATTCTGCAAACACAGAAGCATATGACTTTGAAATCAGTGGATGTACTCACACAAGTAAAATTGCTCTCTGATTGTACTGCTAGTAGGATCAGATTCCTAATTAATGAATGTGGTCTTGGTGCTCAGTAAATTAAGATAGAACAGAAGATTGCTGTTGATACTATTATGTCAGGGAGTTTTGCAATTAGTGTTCAAATTTTCATTTTAGTACTTCATTCAGCTCCTCCTTCCCATGCTAACGATTAAGTTCCCTACCCACAAAACATCCATTACATTGTGCATGTTGTCTGCAACATTGATATACAGTCCCATCAGCTACTGTATAAGCTCTTATTTCACCTTCATTTACTAATATAGTCTTCACTATTGAATACTGATGCAGGCAAAGTAGCAAATCAGTCCTCATCAACATTTCCCGCATGGTGTAAACAAAACTGATGAAAACTGACTCATCGGTGCCCACTTAAAGGATTGGTGTTCTACAACCATTCTTAATTGCCTTTTAATCTTATCTTTGAATTCCTTCCCAACCTGACTGTATCCAATGTCTTCCATCCTGTAACACAAACTCTTCCTTTTCTGCTGAGCAATCAGACCCTTACTTCATCAGCAACAAACTTGTCAGTGAAAGTGAGATGACAAATCTATGCCCCGCTATATACAATAGAAGTCAGAGCTTCTCATGGCACAGAGCTGCTGCACAGCTCTTATAAATTATTTATGCCTCTCATATCCCCACATTCTTTATTCCATTGCCAGCAGGACCTTGTTGCAGCGCCTTCACTAATCACAACGTGGTTATAAGCCCTGAAGATATTTGCCAAACTCTGTCACCTTATAGGTTCAGGAGTCCCCACACTTGTCCCACATGCATCTTCTCTTGCTTCTTTCTTCCACAGCTTCCCCACTGCCACAGGCATGAAACTCCCTTTATCTCTGTGTAACAACTCCAGGATTGATTTCTTGCCAAAACCAGAGAGGAAATGCAGAGGAAAAATATTCTGCATTTGGTGGTCAGACATTCCCCTCTCTCTGTGACTGACACGAAAGTTGAACCCTGGTATCCATACTCTTTAGATGAGCATGATGATAGCAGACTATCCTGTGCTGGGCTTCCTCTTCTTTTTGCATTCACAGAGAATCTTAGAAGGCACTTGTTTTTATTCTACGATGAAAGAAGACTTTTTTCTTCCTCTACAAAAAGGAAATGTTTTTCATTGCAGGGCTGAATATAGACATGATGTGAAGAAGAGCATCTTTCCATCATGTGGCTGAGGATATAAGCCACAAAGAGCAGTGCTAATGGGATGGGGAAGTCCCACTCTTCTCACATCTTGCCCATTCAGTTCTAATTGTGCACTGCCAAACGTCACAAGGCATTGGCAGATTTTTACAATGTCAAGGTAAAAATTCATAGTAGAAAGCACAAAACTGTCCAATCCTATTAACAGACCTTTCAAAGTATAAAGGATTTCACCGAGTGAGAAGGAGCTAATGTGATGGAAATAGTAAATTATAAGGCCTAGTATATCATGCTTGCATTTAACTGAAGTATATCAGAATTGCAAAAGATACCATTTGGAATATACTGAGCAATGCAGAGCATAGATACTATTAATAGCATAAAAGGAATACAAATGTATTTACCCAAATGCCACAAATCTTACTAGGCATGTATAGAATATGCTGCTTTTGCACAAGGATTGAAATTAATAGGCATGACCTTTTTCTGACTTGCCTTTCATCCTCATAAATTCAGCATGTTTGCAAAACAGGCTCAGCGGGATTTGTTTGTGATTTTTTTTTACATCAAACACAACAAAACTTACAATCTTTTTTTATTCCTGGTAGTCTCTTAAATAACAAATATTGCAACAAGCTGTATCCTCTCTGAGTCGTGGCAGTATTCGAAGGTTAACATCTCGATTTGTTTACAAGCAAGCATCCATCCTTGGATGAGCTTTTCCAGTAGTCAGTCTGGACTTTATTTGTAGACAATAGCAATGTTTAGAGCCAACATAGGGAAAGCTTAGTCAGAATGAATAGATGGTATTAATTACACTGCATTCAGAACACACACAGCAAGGGCTCCCTGTTAAATGGTTGATTTTCTGCTTCCAGTACCCCTTGGTCAAACATATGCACAGGTATGGTGATGAGAAATCCTGCATCCCGCCAGGCACTCATTTAATTCAAGATTTTCTATTCAATGGAGGCCAATAATAATATTTCACAGAGAGATGCAACAGCTCCACTAAGGAAAATTATCTGCTCCTTTGGAGAGTATTTTCTTACCCCCCGGCAACCAGCTACTAACTAATGTTCTTAATCTCAGTGATTTGCATCTTTTGTATTCTCTTCATATTTGAGGTTCAGGTTATCCATTTGTACATCTAGTCCCTTCAGGAACAGTGGTAATCTCTGTGCCTGCGTGTTGGGAGTGTTACAGTTTGAGCAATATGGATTGTGGAGCACGTATTCCATTCGTGTGTTTTTAAGGTAAGCCTTTCCCTATCGCTAAACACTGCTTGTCTTATAGTTTGTAAAGGGGCAAATAGACTGAGCTTCCCTGAATTTCTGAGTATTTTGTATAGCTCTTCAAGTGGCCCAGAAGTTTCCTAAGCATTTGGTGTCCTTAGAAAAGAAATAACCAATGCTGCTTCTTCCACCGTGTCAGCAGAAATACCTCTGAAACCATGTTTTTCTACTTTTCTTTTTCTGGGTGCTGATTTTCCAGCAAGCGGCAATGGAGGTCCAGAATAAAATTGATCTCTTCCATACAAATGATACTAAAATACAAAGCTGCAGATTTCTTTAGAGCTTAGGATGTGGTAGGCTGAGTAAAGCCACCATGAAAATACTTCCAACAGTTTACCAGCAGCTTGGAGCTGTGTGATGCTGCTCTGTTCTGCCATCTTCTCTCACCCTGGGTAGTGCCCAGAGTGAGACCGTGCGTAGAAGAAGGTGTGGATGAGAGTGGCATCACTGGACCCTTGAGGGAGCAGTTGAGGGAGAACTCAAGTTTTAAAAGCCACCAGAAGATCCTTGCTTCAGGGTTAACTTAATTTTCTGATAAAGAAGTTGTGACCTTTTCAAATATTCTGAATTACAGTTTGGGTCTCACAGGTCTCTGCTATTTGCAATGGCACAAGCCGCTATCTAAGGACTCTGTTGTACCACAGCATTAATAGATTTCAGAGGTGTCACTTGGAGGCCTACGAAATACTTCAGAGCAACAAACTTCCTTAAAAACATCTTGTTGTAGAAAACCAAACCTTATACATTTAAGAAAGTCCAAGACATGCCGCTTCATTAGAGGGCAGGTTTCCTTTTTAAGCTATAGCTTTGGCAGATTGTAGCTAAAACACACATCAAATAGCATAAAGGGGGGAAAAGGGAAATAAATTGTACCAGTAATATTGTTAATTTTGGAGCTTTGAACACAGAAATAGCTGTGAAAAGCCTCCACTGACTTCAGCAGTGAAGGAATTGGAACTTTGGCAAGGAGTCAGCAGCCAGAGGATCGTTGCTGTGACTTGTTATCCACAATGAGTTTATGAAAGACTAGAAGAAAAGTTAAAATCTTTGCTAGATCAAGTGTGAACTTTTAACTTGCTAAAAATTTCCCAAATGGACTTTTATTAATTGCCTGATTTTCAAGTCAGAGTGTTGTACCATTTTTTGTATTAATTACTGTGAGCAGTAGCCTTTAGTTGCCTAACTACCTTATTTTCAATACTTCTTACAGCTGCTTTGTCCCATGAGACCTCAGTGAGGAGGCAGAGAGGCCATGAAAATAGGTTAATAAGAGGTTGCATGAACCTTTCAGCACTTCATGAAAGCCTGACAGAACGTTTCGCCCAGGGAGAGCTTGCTGTTGAGACCGTGATGCTAAATTGCAATAAAAGACAGGAAAAAAACAAGGTTGCTGAGGTTTTTACAGCAGATCCAAAGGTACTGAAGAATTATACGGGTGTCAGTCCTATGTGCTGAGATTTTTATTTCTCCCCAGCTTACTTATTTTCTAAAACTGTGGCATTACTACAAAATTGCATCTTATGTTAGAATAACATTATGAAAAGTGCTAAAAATACTTTTGCTAAAGTTAGGAAATGCCAGTATAAAAGTGCCAATACAATCTCAGTTTGGACTTCCTCTGTCTTGCAGAAAAGTGCACCAATTAATTGTATGACTGCATGCTACTTGTTTCACAAGGTGCTTGCCTTTTTCAACATCTGGATTGAAAAGATGTTCAGCCCTATGTGGTATATAGGCTTCCCAGCAAAGAATTCCATTTTCCATAGAAACTTGTTACACTTGCGCTGAAGTTCTCAAGTGGGATATGAAGCAAGAAAGGGGTGGTCAAAGAAAAAAAAAGTTTCAGATTTGCCCAGTTCAGCTGCACTGGTGTGTCTGGATGTGTCTGTGCTCCTGCTGCAGACTTCCTGCATGTAGGCAGCTCATGGATAATTGTGTTCTTCAATTTTTTCAAATCCTAACCTGATTTTCTGGACCCTGACTTGCAGAACTGCTGTTATTTCACTTCTGTTATGGAAAACAAAGTGGTGACTGAAGTAAGGACAATACCATGCCTCATAGGCACAAGCAAGACTATTTGTACAATATTTGTAACCTGACTTTACCCCATCGGGTTTTGCTATATGGGTGCTGTTCTGCCAACATTGCTTGTACAAGTATTACATACTCTGAAAGTTGGTACACTAGCATTAAAACTATTATTATTATTCTTTTCAAGCTTTTCTTGGGGGAAAAGAGAAGTTTGGTTTGGTTTGTTTTTTAAAAAAGGTAAACATTGATGGTTTGCAGCTTCTGTTTTCCCGTATCTAGCTTTCTTTTGGAAAGAGCTGGATTTTCACTAGCAAAAGAGCTGCAGGATGTTAAGAATTCTGCGTCCCTCAGTTCGCTACAGCCTCCCCTGATGAAAAGCAGCATCAGACGGGTAAGCATCCCTGAATTGTTGCAGCATAAAGGAATATGGATTTGATCAAACTCCCCACTGCAAACGTCTGGCTTAACCTCTTACTGAAAGTCTTTTTCACCTGAAAGTTTTAACCCACGTAGAAGAGTTGCCAACCTAGCCCACCCAAAACTGGGCTCTGAGGCCAGGGAACACACGCTACACGAGCAGTAGCCGAGAGCAATTACGTGCCCACCAGCTGCTCCCCAAGCTGTAAGTGATTCTTGAGCTCCATAAATTTGTATCTGGGACAAATCAAAGATCAACAGGAGATTTTTCTTCAGTCTCTCCTGACAGAAGGATCTAATCTTTAATTCCAAACTTGCATGCACAATTTCAGGTTCACAAATTGCATGCGCGCTTTTCCTGTTAGCTACTTTCTGCAACTGGACCTCTTGCACTACCTACGCTGAATCCACTGCACTTAATGAAAAAAGAGTTAACCAGTTTCTTTAAATTGCTCTTGGAAATGCTCTGCCACTGTGAACAACAATTGTTTTATCACAGAAAACATCAAATTCCGATCATTCTGAATGTTCTGATTTCTACTTGATTTGTTTTCCTTTGAAGAGAAGAGAGGTTTTAGAATAAACGCTTCTATCAGTGAGAGAAAATTCTGATCATAAACCTATTCAGCAGAAATGGAGAACAAAGACTGCAAGAACAATTTATTCTAAAGAGATCACGCCTAAGGATTCAGTGGGTTTCTAGTTCCTTTGCTGTTAGCAATAAAAGCCAGATAACACAGCTGACAACCTTCACAAACCGATCTAATTACAGTCCTTCACTCGTGCATTCCTCACTACTCGTGGTGTGAGACACTCAGAGACAGAGCAAAAAAAGGAAAACATTTAAATAAGTGCAGATATCCATGCTGATCATTACATAACATTTGATGAGTATCTGCTATTTAAATAAACAGTAAATCAGGTACTGGATTTTAGTTAATGGGGCCAGACTGCTTCTCAGTTATTTCAAGAAAAATGAATACAGCAGCTGCGAGGTAGTTCTCTCTCTGGAAATTGTGTAGTGGAATGGATTTATTTTTACATGATGCAGTTCACAGATTGAGGCACAGGAAAGAAAGTTTCTATAATACCGTATCTCCTTCTTTCTTTTTCTTCTCTTTTCTTGGCTGTAAGCAGTGCCAGCTACCTTTTCCATATTTAAGTGTTACTTCTGAATTGTGTGTTTAAGTGTTTATCAAGTTGGGAAAATTTAAACAAGTTTTGCAGTACGTTATCAAAACACTTCTCCAGCATTGCCTAGAGGAGATATTAAAAACAAAAAGTCAAACTCAATTCCAGTTTACTTCTAAAGTAGTTGAAGTTTTCGCATGTGTGAATTTTATTGGTCTATAGTTGTAATGCAGTGGGGAGTTTTCTAGGAATCAGTTATATTTTGTTGTTCGTATAGCTTACTTTTTTTTTTCCATATATAGGGAAAATTATTCTTAATCTTACATCCACATAGAGATCATTTCTCCCAAGTTAACACTTAAATCTGTAACAGGAGAATCAACAGAAGCATGATAATTATAACTAGGTTCGCACAAGATTGGGGTTCTTTTACTGTTACTCATTTAATATTCTGTTTATATTGATATTATTATTCATTTTACCAGGTTTCATTTTATTGTGTTTTAAAGGTTTTATTTCTCCTTCTGTTACAATGTGTGTAATATATATTACGACATACTGTTTAATCATTGTTTTGGATGATTTGCGCTGGTGGGGAAACAGCTCATGTCAGCCATTCTAGGCAGTTTGCTATGTGAGTTCCTATCAGCCTAATGCAGTAAGATGGGAAAGAAAAGGAGAAATGCTACAGCATGAACTGGCATTCTTCATACATGAAATTTACTGTGTTTTTACTGGAAACTCCAGCACTGGTTTGTTTTTATATTAAAAGCTGAACTTTCATTTCTAACATTGCAATAAATTATTTCCAAGCATCATGGTATGTGTAGGAAATAGTCAAATTAGATTAGCTTGTCTTCTAGGTCTTAATCTCATCTTTCCGATACTACACAGTTTATTGGGGTCATAGGCAATTGTTGAAAATGTTGGTAGAGAAATGACATTTTTGATAATTTGCAGCAATTCAGATCATCTGAACATCTGAATTTTAAAAGCAGAATGGGAAATAATCTCTAAGCGGGTTAGATCAGAAAGCAACAATGAGATTTGCTCTATTAGACTTATTGAGGAAGCCAAGTGAGAGCAGCAGTAGCACTTTAGCTCAGTTAGGTACTAGAGAATATTAGAGGTAAATATATTTACCATCAGCCACACATGATGACAGAGCTGAGTGATAAAAGCCACATTTGACTGGTATGTATATTTAGCAAACGAGCTTCCCAGTAGTTCCTGAGATGGATTTCTCTGCTCTGTAGTTTGCTTCATCCTGGTCCATGTTTCAGAACAGCAAGGCTGAAACACTGGGATTTATCCCTGCATCCAGCTGAGCTTCCTCCTCACATTTCTTCTTTAAATTAATGGTCTCTGTCTCTCTTTTTGAGGGGTTTCTAAATGTTAGGGTGTTTCTTCCCACACTCCAGGTACTTATTAAATATGTCTAATAAAATATCATGGTGGCCCGCTCCTCCTTTCTGTGGGCCTGATCCAGTATGGACTCTATCTACTCATGTAGGTTGAGATGTGAGTATCGCCATCGAGTTTAATGGAACCACTCAAATGCTTGAATTTATCTCCATAAGTGCTGTGCTGGCTCCGTGCCAGGAAAAAGCTACTGATGTGCAAGCAAACCGAGGAAAAAAACCTTGTTGCTGTTTTCTGGAAATCCTGTTGTTTTGTGAAGTGGAGGCCTTCTAGTTTAAGGAGGGTCATCTTATGTTTCATGGTGTCTCTCTAGGTCAGACATTTCCATTTGGATCTCCCCGATGACAAGGCAGCACCACTGAACGTGCCTCTTCAGCGCTGCAAGAACCGTGGTACAAGGACAGGAATGTTTATTCACCATGACCCAGTGCGTACCCGTGCCTCAGGCATTTCTGTTTTGATGTAACGAAATTGCGTGCATGGACTTCTGTTAAACAGATGGTTAAAATCCTTACCGATAGTTTGGAAAGAGGGGGAAAAGAGTTGAAAGCTTTTAATGCAACTGCTCGTTGATTTTCGAAGTTAAAAGTCAGTCAAGTCCCCGGAGGGAAAACTGAAATTCACATTTCCCCTATAGACCATTCATAGAAACCCAAAGTGAGTTTAAAAACCCTTGATTATCAACAATTCTGTAATACACTTGCATATCCAACTACTGTAATAATGCATTTTGCACATTGTGTGGAGAGAGTAAGTAGCAGTACGAACTGAAGGGGGAGGGGCGGATATTAAGGGATGTGCCCAAGGACACAAACCCAGAGTGGGATGGAGCCAAGAGCAGATTACACAGTTCCTTCCTTCTGGTGCCCTGCCAGGCTCACCTGACCCACCTTCGGTTAGTATTTTGGGGAAAAAAAAAAAGTAGTGGGTTTTTGTTTCATTGGGGGGTGGGGCTTCAAGTTACCTACGGAACGTAAGAAAGAAGTGTCATGGCTTCGAGGGGCACAAGCTGGCATCGTCAGCGGGAGCTTGCCAGGGACTTCAGTAGTTTAGTGCAGTCAAGCCCAGCTCAGAGGCTCTTCCCGTGGCAGCTGGGGGATACTTCAAGTTCCCACTTCGCAAAGTGACTGCAAACAAAAGCCAAACAGAACTTTCAATTTGTACCTGATATGTTGCAAACTGTTCTGGGGACAGCGGTGTTAATCACACGGCAAACTCTGCGAACAGGAGACCACTACCCTATGTCTCCTCAGGAAAAAAAAAAAGGAGAGACATTTTTAATTAATTGCCAACAACATATAGTCACATTCTACAAAATTACAGTTCTAGAATATTGTTCTCAGTGGGACCTGCCATTTCAAAATTAAAAGCTAAGCCATTTACTAAAAAGCTGTCATCATGGTTGTTTAGTTGCCTAATTGCTGCTTCTTTAATATGTACTCACACTGTTACAAGCCACTTTTACCAAACTAAATTAGAAAGTATATATTACAAAGAGCTGGTGATTTTAAAAGCATTGTTCTAATTACTCTCTCTCATTTTTCCAGTAACAAACACTGTAGTTGTTATGGGCTTAGGTTTCCTGCAGAGCAGCCTAGAGGCAAACCTTGTGCACTTACATTTGAGCATAACCTTCCCTCTGCCCAGTCTCATTACTATGCAAAAAGGTGCTGAGAATAACAAAACTTGTATTTTGTTTCCCTGAAACATCATCTATCAGGCTGTGTCCTTGGAGACCCAGGAATAATTGCAAACCCACTAACAAATAAAAGGAACGGTTGTGTCACATTCTGTCTTTATCAACTTAATATTGAAAGCTTTGAGGGTGCAAAATTTTTAAGCACCTATACATATTGAGGGAGTAAAGTTTATTGGCTAACTGCCACAGAGGTAACTGAATTTAATTTTATTTTCATTCTTGAAACTCATATCAGGCATATCTGGACCTTTGGGCAAATGCTCTTCCTTGTTATGAAATAAATACACACAAATAAATGAATAATGTAAAACTGACCTAAAGGCAGCACTTTATTTCCACCTCGGGCCACAGAACAAGACGATGGTCTAATTTAAATGCTACCTAATTTTTAGCTGGGATTTTCATGACTGTAATTTTTTCTTAATTGTGCGCTAGTGTTGCATCCTTTTACAGTTCAGCACTTGTATCAGTCACAAGACTCCTACGGTACATACTATGCCCTTATCTATTTGTACTGTGCACTGTGCACCTATGATCTGGAGCACTGGATCCTCAGCATGACTCTTTTTCTTTTATTGAAATCATCCTTCTTTTTGTTTTCTACACCGTTTCTCCTGGAACACCACCGCTTTACAGAGCAGCATTATACCTAGGAGATAAATTCATTGTCTAGGCAAGAGCTTTTAGATCACACTTTTGTCAGACAGATAATCACAGTTATGGCACAGAACAGTCTTTTTTTTAATGCATATTTCTGTTGTCTGCTTTAGAAATCTTGGACTATCCTTGAATTTGTAGAAAAAAGGTTTTTCTTGGTGGCAGTATAGTTTAATGTAATTTATTACACATGTAAGAGTTTTCCATCTACTAATTTCATTTTATCATCTAATTTCATAAAGACCTTCAGTTGGTTAGTCATGTTCAGTCTTTTTTAGACATTGTGAATAACATACAATTAAGAGACACAGATTAAAACCATTTCCAGTGCTGTTCAAAGACGGGCTCAGTGGTTCCTTGCACCCAGCTGCAACGTCCATTGACACCATGGGAAATCCATGGAAGCACCAATACTAAACAGTGTCAGTTTGGGTTTTTTGTCTTTTTATCACCAGAATTTGTTCACCCTATTGGTTACATTCTTTGTTTGCTGCATATATGGCCCATAAAAACTCTTGATACACTCTACTGCACAAATTGCTGATCACAAATTAGCAAAAATGCGCTTCAATGTAAAAGCAGTTGGAAGACCAGAGTTCATGAAGGCCAGTGGAAGTTTTCTGTATTCTATTCAGGGAGCTTTCTAACAGGTTGCAGCATTGGAAATTTGTTGATTTGGTTTCTGGCACGTGTACATGTGAAAGAGAGACTGGAGGAGAAGCAACACACAAGCAATGCACAAGCAAAGAAGCATTTGCTCAACACACGTCTATGTCCATGTGATGGAGCAGAATCAAGCTTTTTCATATTTTTTAAGCATGATTATCTTAAGACATGTGTGACAATGAGCAGAAACCAGTATGTACTAACACAGCCTCCAAATCCTCATAGATTATTGAATTTGAGGATTTTGCTCTAAAATGCATCAGAACTCATCAATGAAAAATAACGTTGGGTATTGGAGACATTTGTGCCAGACAGCTGCCTGTGTTCTGGCGTTTGAGTTGAAAGGAAGCCATCAATGAAGTGTGTTAGTTACCACCAGCGTTGCCCTTTGCTAGAAAATAACAGTGAACGGAGATAGGGAAGTATATTGCCTGAGTGGGGAATCCATTCCCTTTGCCTGCCACATCTCATAGAGCACTCACCATATTTTTAATTGCCATAAGCACAGCTACCACTGTCATCTTCCTACCCACACCTGAGAGCACTAAGTATTTTATTGCAAACTCTTCTTTGGTGTCTGCTTATCTAAAACGCTCTCTTTCTAGTTCGCTACACCTCTCTTGCCTCCCCAGTTCACAGAATGGTTTGGGTTGGAAGGGAACTTGAAGACCATCTCGTTCCACCCCCTGCCCTGGGCAGGGACACCTCCGCCCAGCCCAGGTTGCTCCAAGCCCCGTCCAACCTGGCCTTGAACCCCTCCAGGGATGGGGCAGCCACAGCTTCTCTGGGCACCCTGGGCCAGTGCCTCACCACCCTCAGAGTGAAAAATTTCTTCCTGATATCTAATCTAAATCTCCCCTCTTCCAGTTTGAAGCCATTACCTCTCGTCCTGTTTCAGCAGTTACGTATTTCGCTGTCTACGTAGCAGTACATGCAAAGAGACCTCTTCAGAAGAGAAAGAAATCTTCACCGTCCTGGTGAATTTTGACAACTTTCCTGGTGATCTCTTTCACTTCACTGTACTTTTAAGCTTTCAATGAGTTCTGTGATGCTTAATTATTTTTTTTTTATTAACTCTTACGTGACATATGGTTAAGGAGATCTCCTATCCATAAAGGCTTTCAAAAATTTAAAAAGGAAAAAACAGAAATAATTGGTTACTTTGTAAAAAAAGATAAAGTCACCTCTGTAGAGCAGCCTGACCAATCTTTAAGATTCTACAACAGGTAATCAATGCATTTCTCTCCCCAAACTCATGGGTGCTTTTCTGGATTCATTGGTATCTTTGCAACATTTTTATAGCTTTTCCAGTGAGTCAGTGCACAGAAAGCAAATAGTGGAGAGAGAAGTAATTTTTAAGAGTTGATTAAAAAACGGAAAGATATTTTGATAGAAAATTTAAAGTATTTCCAAAATAATTTTCACATCCTGTGTTTTAAAGATGTAACAGATTCCCTAATTATTTTTTTCTCCATATTTTCTTTCAGCCTTTCCTTTTCCTTTTTCATCCCACTTATGTTTTGCTTCTGTTGTCTTGTACCTGAAACTGAAAGGGAAGCTCAGACAATTATGGAAGATGGAAAACCCGAATCTTTACATATTCAGATGGTATGGTGTTTAAAAAATACAGAAAACAAATAAATATTACCTATTTTATGGGTGTTATGATCACTATCTGAAATGAAATATATATAAATTTACAGATACGTGTGTATCTATATACTTTTAATCACTAGGTTGGCATTTTCCTGAGAATTTCTGTTCAACAGCAGACAGTTCAGCTAATTATGATAGATCAACACGTCAAATTACACACAGATTGTAACTCAGGGGGGTGTTAAAATTCTGAAGATTATTTCATATAAGGAATCCAAATACATCTGCGTGTGGACTTCTCAAGGAGCTGAAAGGGAAAGGATACACATCTACACCTCTGTTTTGTGTTCAATGAAGTTAAGGAAGAATTTTTGAGGGAGTAGACCAGGAGGAAAGAGGACATCGCTCTCTTGCTTTGGTATCAGTAAATTCTGCAGCTCTCATATGAAATTCTGTGTATTGAGGTAAAACAGCTAGGCTTGATTAGGCAGCTTCATGGTGGTAACTAACTATTACTGACGTGTTCCTGTGTGTGTGTGCACAGACAGCAAGGGTTTATCATGACCCTTTTACTCAAAAGTGACAGAAGTGATGCAGATCAATACAAATGTGTTTCAGCCATTCCATTATCCCAGCAGCTCAAATACCAGGCATTATATGCATTACAAAAATATCTGAAATGTGGTTTAGAGGTTAATTGTAATTAAACACTTTGTAAAGAAGTGATTAATAATAACTGTAATCTTTCCTGTAACGCCTAGCATCTTTGTTAGTGTTTCTAACTCTACAAGTTACGCTGAAAGACCTGATGAACATGAATAAATAAAAGAACTAATTTACACTGAAGAATGTGAAGCTGTTCAAAACCTCCTGCTCAGACCCACCCACGCGCATGCAAAGGTGTTGGTTTCTACTGAATTTTGTGTTATCCCTCTTTAATGGGTATAAAACTGGCACCGGTTTTAATATAGCAAAAACGTGTGTGCCTTGCGCTCACCCGCAGTACATACGATGCCTCTTGCCCAGCCATTACTGAGGGGTTTCAAGTTAAACGCAGGGATAACGATGTCTGGGGGACCAGAGCTCATGACGCAGCACTAGAGGTGCTGAGGCATGCGGTGGCTGATTCTACAAAATCTAACAGAAAGAACTGGGATGACTGCACTGGCAAATTGTAGGGGTATGTAGGGTGAATCCCCAGGTGCCAGGCAAAGGCAGTTCTGCTACTCACAGATCAACTTGTTTTCTTTTTTGCGGTTCGGATGCTAAGAATTTCGGACTGTGAGTCTTATGATGATGGATTCCCAGTCGGAGTACAGATGAAGTGATCAAAGGTGCTTGATAAATTGATGTGTTCATTTATCATAGGGTTCTCCAATTTATCACATGGTTAACCAACAAGCTGTGAGTGATGACAAAGATTTTATTAAGAATTATCTCTGCTAAATAAACTTTTGGGGATGCTCCATTATTTGAAAACATCTACATCAAGGGTGAATAAGCAAAACTTCCAGTTCTGGTGCATGAACTCTCCTTCCCTGGGCAATCTCTGCTCCCTGACAGACAGCAAGATCTCACAGATCTGCTTTCCCTCTGTCACTGAACACGAAGGGCAAGACAAGTCAAAGCCCTGTTCAGCTGCAGTAGCATCCAACTTAAACACAGCTTGAAGTGTAACAGCTGGGTAGAAGACTGGTAGGTGTGCACTAATATCAGCCTTGTTTCCTTTCCACAGGATCATTCTGGGGCTGCTGAGGGGCCAAATATGTACTTCATGCAGGTAAAAGAATCGTCTAAAGCTCCTTCAGACCATACTTGTAATAGTCCCAGGGAGAAGTTTTCTTGCTGGAGCTTATGGTATTGAGTGGTACCTCACCTCATCCATACCCTTGACACAGCTTACGTGAACCGTGGTGGAAATGGCCCAGCACAACCTGGAAAAAACCCTCTAAGGAGATTTTAAAGTTGCTTTGTATTGCTGTAGCTTGGCTGAAGGCTGAAGTCTAGTCCCTTGTACGCTTCTAATTCAGGATCTATCATTTTTATCCCTAATCCTGGAGGGGAGGGTTCCAAGTCCTTCCTTCCAAAACTCATTATTTTTGTTGTTTTGGTTTTAATGGCAACTGAGGACTAACTCTCTCTGCATGTCAATTTTTTAACATCAGTAAAGCAGATCTAATTTTACCTAAGCAGTTGAGGGTCTGACAGATCTGGTGACCTTTTATTACAACGTCATTTACAAGTATGATTAAATTATTCACCATGGCTGAACTCATACCCAGATTAGATATATTTTTCTCATGAGGCACTACAAAATATACTACTTTACCCTTCACTGCTCACTCTCTGTCCAGCTTTCTTTAAAGAAGATTTCACATTTCAGTGTTCACTTCAGCTAAGGTGACCCTGGTCTGGGTAATTTATTCCAAGTCAGTTTAGAACACTAATTTCTCTCCAAAATGCAGATGCTCCAGCCCCATGCTGGGGATTTAGGGTGTGATCCTACAATCCCTTTTCC
>NW_009661368.1:2564478-2567683 GCF_000708025.1 Charadrius vociferus
TGATGTTGCTAATATAAGAATCTAGACAGAGTGCGAGCAGGCAAAGGAGGTGGGCTGCAGCTGTGCAAGAAGCAGACTCAGAATGGATTTTAGGAGTTGTTATCACTCTTGAACTTACTATACAACTGTGTTCGAAACACAGCCACAATGTCGCTCTGATTGAACTGTGTCTTAGTATTGCTATAGTCTCCGACTTAAGAAAAAAACCAACCAAACATTCCTTCTTTATTTCAATCAGTTTAGAGCAGAAGCAATAATAATCTCTGTTCCCTGATTTTACCTGTAGTCTTGTACTGTTTCCACAGTGCTCCTGTTACGGCTGGCTCAGACGTCAGCTGAACCTGTGTCAGTGAGCAAAGCAGGAGACGCTATTATAATTTGGATCAGTTTTCCTCCATTATACTAGAATATGCCCAAATGCATTTGGGGTTTTACTTGACCCTAGTATCTTAGATCCAAAACTGAACCTGCTGAAATTTTTTTACACTGTTTTGTATAGTACTGTCAAGAGAGAAGAGCACTCACATTAGCATTAACTGCCCTCAGCGTGTGTTTTCTTGTAGCTCCTCCCTTTGTCCCTAACTTAGTGAGCCTTTATTTGAGGTGTTTATTTTTGTTCATGTATACTCTCAAACTAGAGCAGTCTCACACACTGACACCTTCTGCACGCACTGTATTTCTAAATGCCTCTATGAAAACCATAGAGTCACAACTCGCTGCAAGTCCAGAGGTATCGAACCTAAACGTTTTCTTTTCTATTGTGTTATTCTCCCCCTAAGTTCTTACATGAACAAACTACTCCATGTTCTATTTACATGCATTAATTTAAGAAACAAAAAAGCTAAAACAGGAGATAGTATAGATCCTTTATTTTGTGCTGATTATTGGTTGCGGATGCAAAAAGACTTCAAATTTTTCAAGTATCTGAGTGAAATTGCTGAGCACTGTAAAGGAACTAATTTGGGTTTTCATTGCTTTTGAAAAGAAAACAAAAAACAAAAAACCAAAAAATCTTCTAGTGCTCCAGTGCTCATTTAATAACAAAAATGAAGCTAAAAATTATTTGCAGTATCCTGTGAGTATTATTTGAAGTATCATATTAGAAGACACAGTCAGAATGTTTATGTGAGTACGTTAAGGCTCAGGCAAACACCTAAAGCAAAGGAGTCCCTCACCTGCAGAGCCTGTAATTTGGACAGACTGGGCTCACTTGCCAGGCTGCAGAGTAATTAGTTTTATGGAGCGTATGGAGGAGACCGAGACAGCCATCTAAGCTCCTTAATCATAAGACCCTCTCTTTTCATGCTGTCTTTGGTTTGCATTGGAAATAACACAATAGTGTCCTTTGTTCTGTTGCTGGACATCAGACCTTAACAATGTTTCCAGAGTTTTCCTCTGAACCTTCTTTCTCCTTGCTTATTACTAAGAGGGTACAATTTCATTCTGACTTCTAATGGCATTTTGTATGTCAAAATACATAATGTGCAAAAATTTTGGCTCTCATGAGCTCAACTGTTGTTTATGTCTTTAATCTTCCTCAAAGATAACTGTTATTTTGCTGCTATTTTTGGTATTTCTTATCCCAGACCCTATTTCTTCCCACCCCAATTTTACAGTGCATATTTTAGACAAGCTGTGAAATTATGGAAAATCAAGGATATTGCTTAAAGTAAAATCCTTCATGTTTTGATTGTTACTGTTGTCATGCATGTGTAGATGAAAGATGGAAGCTTCATTGCCAAAAAATATTTCTTTAGGGTGCCATCTACCAGTTTGCAGTGACCTAGCAGAGATTATTGGGAAACAATTACTTTCAAAGATGTCACTCAATGTGAGTAAGATTGCTATAGCCGATTCTGTGCTAAACAGTTCCAGGCTTACAAAAAATGGCTAATTCTTAAAGAACCTAAGAAACTAAGAATGTTATTAAAATCTACAAAACGCCACAGAAGATCTGGCATCCAACATCCATGCTGATGCTACGGTTAAGAACAAGTCCGCAGTGTTTCTACTCATTATCCATATTTTAATAATTTAAAACTGCGGATTACCATACAAAGAAATTGTGCAAGAGGTTTTCTGTTTGTTTGCTTTATATTAGCTTTAGAGTCTCAACCAAGACTTTTACAATACTTTTCTCCCCTCTTCTACCTTCTAATTAAAGAATCTTCGTGAGATTTGGACCGATTGAGTATAAAATGTTGCTGCTGTGCATTACAATAGAGAGTGTTTGGTATTGACCTGGTTTATTTAGAAACCAATAATCTAAAGAGAATTCTGCCACTGTAAAACAAGCATAAAACAGATGAGAAAACCAGACTCTACAGCTCTCTGAGATGCATTCTGGAAAGAGAAGAAATGGTTTAACAAAGACATCTGAAACCTCTGCAGAGAATTCAAATCAACAGCTAGTTTGGAGATTAACGTCAGTTCTACCTACAGGCCAGCAAGATCAGTTTTCTCGTCTTTAGTGAAAAACGTCTGGCTGAGCAACCTACAGATCTCTGCTCCAAAGAGTTTCCGAGGCTGGCCTTTTCTTGGCATGAATCATCTGAAATAAAAGGAGGTTGAAATTTTAAAAGTGAATGGTGAATTTATACTTCTGTTTGCTAGGCAACTGTAAAAAAATCCAACTTGGTGGTCTTCTAAGGTAGTCTTCACTTATATAATGCTCTTTCTAATGCAAGATGTTCATTGGATTGGTTTCTTTAATTACAGGAGATTGACCTAGCTCCTGCAAGACCTAGGTCAGTTCTTTAGCTCAACAAGGGTTTTTCCTTGCCTGATGCATAGCCAAAATGTAAGAGGAGGTTCTTCTTTTTTTTTTTTAATTTCAGCAGACTTTAATTTATCTTCATTTCTAGAACCTGGGCTAATGGATGCCCAGATAGGAGAATATGCAGTTGATTAATTCTACGTTTGACTGGTGTTAAAGGATTCAGCAGTATCAGACTTCTTCATACCTGTATTTTAATTCAGTTGTACTAATTAATTTGTATTACATTTGCCTCCTGTAGAAGACTCTCCTTTTCACCCTACAGGAAAAACTACTTTCTGAATAACAAGGGCCTGTTTCTGCTCTCCCTGAGATCAATCGACATAATGTGCTGACCTTCCAAACTCTAAGAAGCAGTGTAATAAATCTGAAATCGAGACTCCCTATAGGAAGAAGCCCTTTCTGATTTATATTTCAGCTTGTGCTGGT
>NW_009661368.1:2567720-2572750 GCF_000708025.1 Charadrius vociferus
ACACATAGCAGCAGATGAAATTGGCTTGGTTTCATGTAACAGAAAGTGATGGTATGAAAAGATAAGACCATTTCTTGGATAAATCGGGATTGGAGTAGAGAAGACATGTAGGAATTTGTGACTCACCTACTAGGAACACACATTCATATCTTATATCCAAACCAACATCTCAATAGAGTAGTGTTCCCTCAGTATTGAAGGAACAATTTCTTATGCCAGATTAATTTTTTTGGGTAGTCTCTCTTTATGGTTCAATTGAAAGCACACACAGACCAGAGTTATGGAGCTCCCTAATTTGGCAACTTCTCTTCCTTCACAGAAATAAGACAGGAGTCTGAGAACAGCTGTGCTGTGTCTGTGCCTCTGGGAACAGCTTAGTCCCCCATGGCAGCCTCCAGTGACGGAGAACAGAAACTGGCCTGTAACTATTACTTGCATTAAAAGTGTATTTTTGTTAATTGCATGCAATATTGCATAGCACCCATAAATGTGATATAGCGAGAAGGCCTGGACCATTCCTTTTTCTCAGCGTGCTAGTAAAGCTGTTCAGTATAAGGTTGTTCAGTGCCACCCAGGAGTAGCAAGTATCAAGTGTGATCCTGCCTTGAAGCCAAGATCTTCAGGGCTGAGCTGAAATCCTCTTTTCCTCTACATGTTCATGTCACTGACCCTATCCCACTGGAAATTATCCACTCTACACGGTCTTATTTTGAGTCTAGATCCATGGGCTGCTTTAACACTAATAGTTACAGGCAGGAAAAGTAATTAACTTCATGGTAACACACCCCATGAGTAGCAGTTGCATCCGCTTGTAACAATGCAGATATTCAATACTGTGCATTCAGTGGCAAAATTCACAAAAATAATAGCATTAAATTACTTTTACAATAATCATGACTTTTTTGAAAAAAAAGGAGTAACGTTTTGTATGGGTGCTTTGAATCTTGCTTTGAAGTTTCTTTTCCCAGATTTCTTGCGTCTGAGAAGGCCACGATGATGGAGCTTCTTGGGCCTGTCCAAAGACTTTCAGAGCTATCAGCAGTCCCCTCTCATCTGTCTCACGTCTTCCACCGCGGCACTGGAGGAACTGTCACAGCTATCTTTACATTGTTTTATAAGCCCTGCTTCCTTTGACGCTATCTAAGCTTGTGTCAATGCATCTTTTTATTGCCTAGTGTAATCTGCTTCCCCTGGGATCTCAAATAATTTGTGAGTTCAACCCTCTTTCTTTCTTTAAGAGACTCACCAGCATTTTATTGGTTTCTCTGGATAACTTGCAGAAAATCTCAGGCATCTCAAAGTGCTGCTGCTTCTCCCTTGTGGGTGATGGACTGAGACAGACCTCACTGTGCTCCCACAGTTCTTGGGGAAGTCAACGGGTATTACAGCTGCAGACCCATCTTTTGGGATCTGGCTCACTGGAACACATGCAGGTGGCCTAATGTGTATTATTACCACCTCAACCTCCAACGAGCGACATCAAGAGTCTGCTTCTGGCTGGTTAAGGCATCTCAGCAGCCTTTTGGGAGGTTATCTGTGTTGTAAAGGGGCCATACAGGTTTGAGTGAGTGTGTACAGGCAGGTATATGTGGATGGATAAATGGTAGAGGGGTATAGACAGAGAAAGAGAGGGAAATGCACAAGGGTCCTCACCAACAACCATGGCACAAAAAAATTCACTTCATGCTCTTTCTGCACATTTCAATACCAATAATTACGACGAGGTCATAAGCGAAATGTGTAGGTTAAGGTCACTCCTGATTATTCATGTCTAGGCTTAGCCGTGCTTCTCATACTGATTTAAACAATTTTGCCTTTAGGCCCTTGGAGAGCCAACCCCTGGGTCTGCCTCTGCTGGCATGAACAGACACTGGGTACCGGCACTAATTTGGCTTCTGAACATGCTCGCAGATCCTTCGTTATGTTGTATCAAAAGTGAATAACAATGCTACTTCCACACTGAGTTGAGGAAACAGCCTGAGGGCTCAAGAGCCCCAACCACAAGTTAAGACTAATGCAAATCTTTTCATAAAAAATGTAATATAAGATAAGTCTAGTCTGGGCTTGGCTTATTTATGACTGCATTCCTTCAAATTTATAAATGATGATCAGCTGAAGTGGGAGCTGACTCCCCTCTCAAACCAGTTTCTCCCTATATTGTGTTACCTAGTGGGGACTTTTTAAGCATCACTTTTATCAATGTATAAATTAAATATAACCTTTTTCTTTCAACTTGTGCTGTCTTAGTCCTGAGAAGAACTTTTGAACCTTTAAAATCTTTTGGTTACTTTGAAAATCAAATATGAATTACAGTCAAAGAAAGAAGCAATCATAGCAAGTCCAGATTCTCATGTAAGAGGAGCAGAAACCAACTAATTTGTTGCTTGTATTGCCAGATTTGAGCTTGTAGCCAGCGATGCCTATTCCCTGCCTCCCTTTATTCTAGCAGTCAGTGTGGCAGTGAATCTCCAGGTAGATCGATCAGTCCAAGTGTCTGCACCATTGTCTTCCCTCCCGTTGTCTTTATCATTTTATCTGCTCTCATTGTTCTCATCTTTACTTCTTTCCAAGTAGAAAGGGACATATTTTTTTCCCCTTACTTTTCCTGGCTTAGTTCCTTCAGGCCCTTTATCAGGCTGCATTATCCATTCCTTGTTCTCATACTCTCTTGAAAGCGTGGTGACCATTTGATCGTTGCTGGATACGGCTTTCTGGGGGAGGGCTGCTCAGTACCGAGCACAGCAGTGCTACCTACTCTCATTTATATTCTTCAAGCAGTTCACTGTATCTGAGAATCTTGTTTGCTTTCCTCCACTGAGCCTCTACAATGAGCAGACAGCTTTAGGGATTTTTCTGTAATCACTTATAAATCTCTTCCCTGGTCAGTATTCTACAGCACCTTTCCACTGAACAGACACTTCCAGTTTCTATTACTACTGTATTGTTGGATTTGAACTCAATATTTTACAGCGATGATCTGCTACAGATCTTTTGGCATTACAGTTACTGAAAGGCAAAGGATTCATTGTATCTCATTTTTTCCCAATGCAACTGCTTTCCCAATCTACTAATAATGAATAAGATGGGGCAAACTTGCCCAAAAAACCAACCTATCACTAAAAATGATACTGTATTTGAGAGGAGGGAGGTACTTCTTTTATGGGAAAAGTTCATTTAATCTTTAAAATCTGCTAACTCTTGTCAGCAATTTTATTCAAGGGTCTTACATAGGTATTTTTGCGTCTGGCTTCCTTGGCTTCTCACTAGAAAATTGCCAGGAATTTATTCCAGAGGCTGGTATCCCTCTTGGGGTATCTCTCTCCCTTAAACTGAAGTACTGTTCCTCTGGTGCTTCCTGTATGTGATGGCAACCATAAAGAAGGGTCCCAGAAGGTTTACCTTGTGCATAGGAGCTAAAATTCAAATCTGTAGTTCATTTACACTTTGTTTTTAAAATTAATTTAGTGTAAGCAAATGAACACACTCTGATGGCAATACATTTTCTGTATTCGGAACTGGCAGGAGTGCAATCTGAAATGCTCTTAAATTCTGATGCCTTTATTTTATACAAAGAAATCAAAGTAAAACGAAGCACCTCTGTATGAAAAGGCAAACTGCCTGGGTCAAGAACACCTGTAGTAGCAAACCAGCAGTGACAGACAGCTTTGTTGTGATTTTTTAGAAAGCGCGGTGCATCAATTCTTCTCTTCAGCTGACAGCTGACAGAGCGGATTATGAATTCTTTGCTGATATCTTCCCACATGAAAGAAGGCCTTTAAAACCGAAAGGGGGAATTGCCAAAGTGATAGTGAGGGTAATAAACCACTGGGAGCGGAACAGAACACCGCTTGGAGAAGAAAATTCTGTTTGTTTGCTCTTCACAAGCGGCTACAGCATGAACTCTTGGTTGGGGGCAGAAGAAATCACCAGATGAGAAGAGCAGTCCAGGATTCCCCCATCACAACAAACGTCTGACAAGAATGAATGTCTCCACATTCTGATCAAACGTCACCCATATAAACTTGCCCCACTGTGGAAGAAGCGAGCTTGTTGGTCCCCACTGAAAACAATGTTTGAGCCTAACGGACTTCCAAGCAGAGATATTTTAAGTGAAAAAGCAGGTAGTACTTTTTTAGCTTTCTAAACTTTTTTTTTTTTGTCAGAAATCTGTCTGCAAAACTTTTTCATGCCATTTCAAAAGAGGGGTTTTTTTTTGTCTCATAGCTCCAAGAATTGACATGTCTCAGTGCTGAGACTTTTCATACGTGTTTTGGTCACTTCTGCATACAATTCATTTACAGCTCACTCCACTGAGCCACGAGCACTTAACAGAGTGACCCATCCAGCTTAGTACAGAACAGCACAGAAAAAACACTCTTTTCACTCAGCTGTAATGAAAGATGATCCTTCATTTGCTTTTAACTTCTACACAGTAAGAGCAAGTCCAGCTTATTTTCATGTCTGTATCTTTTGGGAGTGGAGAGCATTTCATTTATTCCCCCAGTATAAGAAGGACTCTGTGGTGAACTCTATCGAGTTCAGGATCATTTTAGACCATCGTTTTCTGGGTGATTTAGGTGTGTAAGCTTCTCTTCAAACCTATTGACGAAAAAAAGAGTCTGTGGTGTAGCTCATAATGCTAGTGTCCCATCTTCAGGGATTCGTCCCAGGTTTTGATTGTTTCTGGGTTTGGGTTTTTTTTTTCAGTAAGGGTGGCCTATTCATTGTGTGCTGCTAATTGTGCAAAACAAGTTATGGGTAGTCATTTTCTGGACTGGCTCTTGGGTTATTTGTTTGATGTTAATCTGCCTAAATATTAGGAGTTAAATTGAAAGTCTGTAAAAGGACAGAAACTTAGGAAACAATTGTAAAGATAAAACAGCTGCAGGTGTCCACTTCCAAAGGAACCACGGGACCAACAGAAGCTATGGCAGGATGGCGTGACTTTCAGGCACTTGCAAAGCAAGCAGGATTTGTGCTGAGGCTGAGACCACAGAGCCCAGTGCTCCTGCCCACCCAGCTCCCCTCCA
>NW_009661368.1:2572760-2582245 GCF_000708025.1 Charadrius vociferus
GAATGCCCTTTTGGCAATCCGAAGCGCTGTTTGATGCCTCCTCCTGGCAAGGAATGGAGCTCAGCAATCCCCCTCCCTCCCCGCGCCCCCGTTCACAGCAGCTGGTGTCACTTCTGCGCAGCCCTGACATCCCGCAGTCACATCAGGGCAGTGTCTGCTCCTGGGTGTTGTAATGCTAATCAGGGCTGTTGTCTATAAAAAGGAAGGTGCAGAAGCAAGGACATTTTTAAATATGTTACAGTATTTCCCTGATGGACTCCTCTTGATTATAAGTTATCTCATTAAGTGTAGTAATAATGAGGTTGCAAGTAAGCAACCTGTAACCCAGGGAAGCTAATATTTGCAAATCGAGAAGTGCTCATGAGGAGAAAAACCAAAAAAAAAAAAAGAAAAAAAAGAAAAATAAGATCAGGCATATGCTTGCCAAATCACACCTTGCTGCTCCTGAAAACTCAACATTACGCGTTTTAATTTGTATTTTCTTCTTTTGCTTTATTGGCATAGGATGAAAGGAAAAATTCTGCAAGAGAATGCCAAGCAAAGAGCATAACAAGCTACAGCATTCCTCATGTCACGCACAAGCAAAAAAGCTCTTTAGATTCTTTCCTTGAATCTTTCCTCTTGTGCCATTTTCTCTTTGTTTTGCATGATGATACACTTAAGAATTCTCTCTATTTCTGTAGGTAAGTAAAAGATTAAATTCAATTAAAAAGTATAAGGCACCATCTGTCACTACTATGGGAAGACAGAATCACAACATTTCCAGAGAAAATTGATCTAAAGTTGCAACAGCAGCTGAAAATACCAGTTTGTTTTGTGTTAGTGTTTCCTTTCAAGATTTTCTGAGGTGACAGCCAGGCACGGCAGAGCACTCCGAAACTGTTAAGTAGTGACAAAACTAATATTTATTGTTTTAAAGCAACATCACTGTTAGTTTGATTGGGCTGTCTGTTTTTAAGACTGGTGCCGTTTAGCTCCTGATTGGCTCGTGAATCACACCGTTATTACTGCTCTGGGTATCCTTCTGGAGGACATCAAAATGTTTTCGATGGTTACAGGTTCTGGGTAGTCCCAGACAACCTCTCAGCACAGTGTCGTGTGCGGGTCATTGGCATTGTTTCCCCACGTCACGATAAGGAAGGTTTCTGTGCAGAGAACGGGAACTCAAAAGTCCATGAAAACAGGGATATACAGGTAGTTTCATGGGCTTTATTTATATGCATTATAAATCTGCTCTACGGTTGGTAGAGAGAGCCAACTGTGTGTTTGCAGTTTTCTGAGTGGAAGTAATTTTGGCCACAAACAATTGCACTCAGATCTCAGCTTGAATGTGCTGGCAAAATTGGGCTTTAATAGTGTGCTTGAAACACATTGCTCAAAGACTCATTGCCAAAAGACACATTGCAAGATTTGGATTAATTTTTTTTCAAGTGTAAGAGGAAGTCTTATTTTAATTCTTCCTCTTTCTTATTAGTTGACATAAGAGAAAGAAAACAGTTTATTTAAAAATCCTTCTCACTGCAGCAAAATGTAATTTTTAATACAGTGGGGTTTTTTTGTTTGGGTTTTTTTTTCCTATTACGAATGTGAAGGGAAGTACCATTTCTGGCTCAACCTTGCCTTTGGGTCATCATCGCACGAGCGTGTCTCTGTGTGTGAATGTGTATGTTTTCAGATCACATAACTGCTCTGGTTGCTGGGTAATATAATGAAGCCACATGTGAACACGTAGTGGTGTTGTCCCAAAACTCGTGGGATCATTTACCCGGTGTGCAAGCCAATAACACACAGAGTCGAGGTATTAGCTATTTATTGGCGGTCTTGCGCAGAATCGAGTGCTGGGGGTATTTCCACAAAGGTAGCACACCCAGCACTGAAACAGTCATTCATTTGTACATTGCAAATTAGCATAATTAACATATTCATTGTTTATCAGCCTTTTAGTGGTGCTTATAATTCCTTATCTTGAAGCCGATTGGTGTAAAACGTCCTCATCTTCAATTAAGGGTACAGCATCTCCTAATTTTACTGCGCAGACTCAGTGGGTGAGGGTCTTCAAGCGGAGGTGGGTATTCTAACTTCTAGAGAAGTAGTTTTCATGTTATAATTAGTCAAGTTCACCTTAAGGGCACATTTCATGCAATATCACTGAGTTTCCTGGGCAATCAGTCCACTCAGGTTTCTGGTACCTGGTTTTAGGTCCGGTTGCTCCTTCTATCCCATTGTCCTGTCAAGAATCCTTTACCCAACTGATTTACAGAATTACAGTCATGGAGGCTTTTATACCAGCAGGAACAAATCTTTTCTGTAAGAGCTCCTCAGGACCAGGATAGTCAAGCAGCACTGTAGATGGTAATAGATCAATTGACACTTGTCACTGCAGTGTATTTTCCAACAAATAATTTAAAATGAGGCTCTAACTTCCAAAGTTCTGGTTTGTAGTGGGATCAGAGCTTCAAGAGTTATCCAAAATTTGTTGTGAACAGTGACTTAAACAATGGAAGTAGCTATACAACTGCACCAGGATGGTTTATGCTCAACACCTTTGTATGCATAAGGGAAAGGCAAGTGCAGCTCAGGTCACAAGAAGAGCTAATTTGCAGGTAGTCAAGTAGACGCTATACGAAAGAGAAGACAAGACTGAATATCTTTTCCAATTTTAAAATATTTATGTACCCAGCATTTTCAGATATCAACCGCATGGACAGACTAGTGCAAAGTAACCATGACAGCACAGAAGCTGAGCAGAAATGAGTATAAATAAACAGTAGGACTTACTTGCAAATACAGTTAGCTGTGTTGAACATGCACAGTGGGAATTAAAGGTGAAAACAGGGCACTGAATTGCCAATCAACTCATGTGTTACTGTATGCCTCAAGTTTCTAAAGAGCTTCTCCTATTTTCTGGTAAGTTCATTTTGGAGAGTTTTTTCTGACTTTTATGAGGCTCTTTCTGTTAAACAGATCAGTTCTGAAGCCATTTGCCAGTGAACGCTCGCTGAAAATTCTGCTTTTATAAACTTGAGCAGATCTGTCTGGACAGATGTATTTTACCATGGATAACAAACGAAATGGGTTAACTTGCACATACACATTGGGTTAGATTCACGGTATCTGTCAAAATAAAAATCAGAGCATTTTTGCTATCGTTTATGCCTAGAGAGGCCACAGAAGCTATAATAGCAAGAATAAAATGCTTCAACTATTTCCTTTTCTTCTGGAGCTGCTTAACATAGTTGCAGAGTCTGAATCTTTATTACTTTTGAACAAAGCCAGTGTTTTATTTTGATTGCTGACTTGTCAGATTTTAATGGCATAATCTATGTAGCAAAAAGTATGGAACTGTTGAAATAGTATCTTCTATCTGCTTTCATATTCTAATTCCTATGTGTACTTTTGTATTAAGTACAATCCAGTAGGTTTGTAACATAAGTTTATGTGCAAGGCATTTCAGAGTCGTGACTGTTCACTTTGAAAGGGCCTAAGAGATCAAAATCAAAATATGTCATTTTACTGTAGAATGTCCTTTTTCTTCCACTGCAGTTCATCAGGTAACCTCGCAGGCTCAAGCATCTCCATGATACAACGCAGAGTGTCAGCCACACTAAGCCTCCCTTCCTACTGCTTTTCAACGGGTCCAGAGACGATCAAGAAAGCTGAAATTACTGCAGTCTGACAGTTGTAAAAGGTCACCAAGTTAAATTAATTCATGTTATTTCCAGCGCATCGCAATATATGGGAAAGAAATTAGCAGACCTCTCAAACTCAACGAGAAGGAACCACTCCAAACCCCGAGATTTGTGCAGAAAGTGACTTTGGGGAGGTCAGCATTGTCACTGCTGCTCAGAGGAACGGGAGGCTGGATGTTAGCTGGCCCGAGAATATGTTGTTTATTGTGACAAACCTTCAGGGTCTGCATAGCCCTGTGAAATCAGCTTACATCTGATCCATTAAAACCTGAGCTTTTTTGAGAAAAGTTTCCTTAACTGCGAGCTTATCTCTTTCCATAGCTCGGTGGGGAAGGGAGACACTTCAAACATCTTCAGGTATCTCCGAGTTGTAAAGGATTAGGTGCCTCTGGCTGCTGCAGGTAGTTACCTACTTGTGGTGTTGGTTGATCTGCTCAGATTGACTAGCATAGATTTGATACTTGCAAATTAAAACCAGATGTTTCCGTAATGGTGGGATTTTAAAAAGCTTTAAAACCAGAAGCATTTAGAAAAAGCTAACTCAGATTCTAAGCAAGGTTCAGTTTTTTTGTTCTGATCATTAGCATATTTACACCAATAATTAGTTTGTTTTTAAATGCACGCTAAGGGAAAGGAATGCCAGAAAAAGAAATTTTCTTCTATTGATGAAAAGGCTTGGCAAATTCCAGACTTCGATGTATTTTTCATAAATTAAATGAATTACCTATCACCACACAAATATTGAAATAATCATGAAAAAGGAGGGTTTCTCTTGTTCTTGGCTGGCCACTTCACGCGGCAGGCTGGTCGGATGGCGTTTCACAGAACCACACAATGGGTTGGGTTGGAAGAGACCTTAAAGATCATCTAGCTCCAACCCTCCTGCCCCGGGCAGGGACACCTCCCACTAGACCAGGTTGCTCCAAGCCCCATCCAACATGGCCTACAGATACTGTTTTGGATGTAAACTGATTCACCTGCCACCCTGAATCTGTACAGCCAATTTGACATACAGTGTCCAATTTTGGAAATCTCTCCAGACTGGAAAGCTATGGAAACAATCTGTCCCTATGTACCCCAGTGTGAGGCACATGTCCTCTCATAGGTCCAGTCAGTTGTATGTTTGAAATGTAGCAGAGGACAGTGTAAAATCTTATGACAGAAGGTGTTTTCCTGCCAGAGTTTGGGGATCCAAGGTCGTCATGAGGCAATTTGTCAGGTTTTTCAATGGGAAGATGATTAAGGTGTTCTAATTGCCACTGAGAAACTTTTCAATTGTATCACTAATTTCACATTACAAAGTGCAGATTTGTGAAGAAAGTGTTGTTCTTGTTATCTGTCTTCAGCAAAAAGAGACTCACTCTTCCGTCCTCCATCTCTGCCAGACCCCGAGCGGTCGTCTCTATTTTAGCCACCTTTTGCAGGACCGATTCCCACTCAAAGTGCAGTGGATGAGGCAGATGGACTTTCCCATGGCTCATAAACCCACCCTTGCTATGGCCCTGCAGGTCTCAGCTCATGACAACAGATCTGCCCGCGCTGTTTGCCTAACCCTGCCCGTGTGTGAGCGAAGGTCCCACACGCAGCGCAGCGCATGCAGTGCTCTGCACTGGCTCATCACAAGAAGACCGAGTGGTCTGAAGACCGCTGAACAGGGCGACTGCCACCCTGCGTGCCCAAATTAAAGAAGTGTCTCTGCTCAATAGCACTGAGCTGATCCACTGTGTAAAGGACCAGGTCTTGCCGTGGTTTCTGGCGAGGGGAGATGAGGCAGCGGTGCTGACCAACTCCCCGGGAGCCTGCTCGCTTGTGTCAGGAAAAGTACCAAACAGCCTGAGCTCAGCCTTAAAAGACACTGCTACAGGAATGTTAAGTGATCTTTTACACCTTGGGATTTCCCTGTCGGAGAGTTTTATGTAGGCCTGTAGAGAGCAACTGAGATTGCACTTACATTTCATTGGCAATCCTTAGTGATTTCTTCCCTGGAGGGATTCACAGCACAGGGATTAAGGACTTCCTAAATCGCCTAATCCAAGCTTTTGCTATTACAGAAATGCACTCATAAAACTCATAGGTTTAACGATAAAGCTTGCGGATTTCTGTCTGGCTTTGTATCTGACACGTTCCCAGTGTTCAACCAGGGATCACTCTCTGGATAGTGTTGAAGGTTCCCAAGTGTCCACCAAAGTTTATACCCAGTCAATGTATATACATTTGTCTTTTGCTTTACTTTGTCCCACTTTCCTTTGGCTTAACAGCACTTCTCCCTCCCGTATGTTTGCTCCATGAAAAAATTACAGAGAGCATTTTTATAGCCTCTCAGCCTTCTTGTTGCTTGACTGAATGTATTGAGCCTCCTTTAGCCCCCTCCTGTGAGACACTCTCCATCCACATCATCACAGTCACAGCCCAGTTCTGCATCTGCCCACATATGAATTCACCTTTCCAGTAACCAGACCTGTGCCCGTCCAGATGAAGTTTCATCAGTGCTTCCTACCAGACCTGCTGCTCCCTATATTGCTCCTTTCAGTATCAGGGATGGAGATTAATGGGCTTTCTCACCTAAAGTGCATGAAACACTTAGGGTTTTGCTGCCATCTCGGCTGTGGTAATGAACTGCAGTATATTCAGCCCCATCACCCATTCTGCTATTGTCCCTACGCTGAAATCTAAGTCAGCACTATTTTGGGGGTAATATCTAGATTATTCTTCCTCTTGACCCCATTCTCACTGCATAGCAGGTCACTTCTATTCTTGTTCTCCTTTTATTTATATTGTTAAAAAGTCTTTTACTCCTCAATGTCCTTTGGCAAAGCCTAACTCAGTTTGACTTTTGAGCAGTTTTCTACTTACTTACAATGTCCTTTTTTCAAACCTTTAAGTTGGAACTCTTCCCTCATATTCCCCCAGGTTGGGCTACAGATTCCAGGTTGATTTTACCCCTTTGGTTTAAAGCAGTGAATTCTGTACTGTATTTACATTCCTGAGATTGTAATTCAAACTTGATTACAATAATGTGTTCCTTGTAATTCAAACTTGATTACAATAATGTGTTCCCCCTCTTCTCAGACGGAGCTCTTTTAGATTAAAAATTTACATCTTCACCTGCTTTTCTGTTTAAATGACACTGGTGTTTTGACCAGTCTTATCTCCTATTATCATCTCTTCAACAGCAATCAAAAGCCACTGTAAAATCTCCTTGTCTGCTCTTATTACACATGACAGTTGCTGATGATTCTAAATACCAATGCAATTTCTGGCCATGTTTTTTTTCTATTGTTTCCCTCACCTACTCAAAATTACATTTTTTGTGGTTTTCTTTCTCACTGGAGTGAACCTGGTAAATTCTTCTGGTTTTTAGGGAAGTGGAGGAGTCCAGAGAGAGGAAATGGAAGTGTTAGCATCTACTCCACAATTTTCTACATTCATATCTAATAGAAATCTAGCAGATGGCAGATTATAGCTACTAGATCTACTGGAGTTTGTTCCTTTCATCAGAGCAATGTGAGGTAAACGTGTCGCTCTGAGATTCTGTGGTCATTCTTCATGTAAGTAGAAAGTCACTTCACCTTTTGAGGCAAAAGAATAAAAATGAAATGTTCTTGAAACCACAGTTCCACTTAAGGGAATAAACTCACACCACATCTTTTCACACTTATCCTAATTCTGATTTTATCCAATGTGCACTTAATTTCGTAGTATCATAGAATCATAGAATGGTTTGGGTTGGAAGGGACCTTCAAGATCATCTCATTCCACCCCCCTGCTATGGGCAGGGACCCCTCCCACCAGCCCAGGTTGCTCCAAGCCCCGTCCAACCTGGCCTTGAACACCTCCAGGGATGGGGCAGCCACAGCTTCTCTGGGCAACCTGCACCAGGGGCTCACCGCCCTGAGCGTAAAGAATTTCTTCCTAATATCTAATCTAAATCTCCCCTCTTTCAGTTTAAAACCACTACCCCTCATCCTATCGCTACAATGCCTGATAAAGAGTCCCTCCCCAGCTTTCCTGTAGGCCCTTAAAGTAAATATCCAAAGGTCACAAAGCATTCTGGCTAGTGCTTGTGCATGTGTTTATAGATGCTTTCTTTTCAAATTAAGCTGACATCTTGATGGGTAGCAGATGTCTGATATCATAATGGCACATATGGGATCATTCATGTGCCAGACCAAATCATCAGACATTCTGAGGGATATAGGAAAGAGAGAAGGAACAGCACAGGGAGGGGAAATTCCCGCAATAATTTCCTACCTTTCTTAAGACTCACTAAAGTGCATTATTTCAACCAGAGATTCAGCTAGACTTGCAATACAGAGGAAAAATCCATTGTTCAAGTTCACTAACTTCTGGTAATACTTTATTCTGCCAGGGTTTTTTGGCAGACAGTCGCACGGACTAAGAAGTCTAAAAAGATATATAAATGTAAAACCCAGTAAGAGGTAGACTCCAAACCAGGCTACACAGGGAGCCACAGACATGACCCTTAAATCAGACATCTGTATATTACTGCAGGGTATTCTGTTGAAAATCCTGGATAAATGGCACAAAGAAGTCCTGCCTTGTGCTGCGCACTTTGAACTCTTCACTGACTTAAGGGATCATGAAGGGGCTTAAGGAAAGATAAGACTGGGCCCCAAAGCTCTGCTGAAACATGAAACAAAAGTGAATTCTTCACAGCCAAGCGACTTAAAATCCGCCTGGAAATCTGGCATTTTGTTTATGATCATCTATCTGCCCTGGCTCAGAAAGAAATGCCGCAGAGCAGATGAGCAAAAAAAAATGAATGGGCCACTGTGTGTGAAGGTTACGCTAAACTGCCCCCGGAGGGGCCAGGCATCACTCACGCGGTATCATATATACCTTACCTCTAGTTACTGCCAGCCTGCAAAGAAAATCACTCACTAAAAGAGACAGCTAATGAAATGGTCTTTAGAACGGGCTGGAGGGAATTCCTCGAAGCACTTCTGTGGCTGATAGCGATATTTTTATCACTAGTATGATTGAAACTCCTAACACTATGGAACCCTTAGTCTACACTATGAGCAGATTAATAATTTGTTTGCCCATCACAATCAGAAACTGGCTGCGTATGCACTGAAGAAAGAAAAGCTCGGCTCTACTGAGCGTATAGTATAAATTAGTATCTATGCCTTACATTACATTTTATACCCATCAGTTGGATTTTACTGCAGTGTTACAGCCGTTGCAAAAACATAACCAAGCGCAAAAAGACAGTGATCAGAAGTAAATGTCTTCTTCCCAATCTTTTATGGTTTTTTATGCATGCAGGAAAACAAGATCCATGCCTCACAAAGTCCTGTAGGTTATTACCATGTGTTAAATTGTGATCTGCAAACACAAGCTGTTCTTAAACAAGAACAAAAAAGAAAAAGCAGATGGTTTCTTTTAACGTCATGTGAAACTTTTCTTGAACACAAGCGTATGTCTTCTCCTCTCCAGCTGGCAATTCCCACATGTAAACGATCTGATTTTATCATTTCAGGAGACTCATAAGACCCCCTCTATTATAAAAAGGCACATTACCCTTAAAGAGAGAGGAACAAAGAACGCCAAGCGCTTCACAATAAAGCTACAGAAAATATTTTTTTTCCTCGATTGTCTATTTGAAAATGTGTCCAGAGCTAATGGAAAAAGGAAAGAGAGAGAATGAGAAAATGTGAGAAAATAAATAACCGTGACTTCAGAAACACCATTGACAGAACTTTTGTGACTAAGACACTTTTTTTAAAAGTCTGTTTGTCTCGCTGCCGCTGACAGACTGGCAGGGGCCCCCCC
>NW_009661368.1:2582297-2593881 GCF_000708025.1 Charadrius vociferus
CCCGCCTGCACGCAGTGGGGCTGCCCAAGGGATGATGACTGCAGGTGCAGAGCAGCGATCTGCTGCTTTAGCGAGACACAGCATCACTTTCCCGCGGCTCCCACACCTCACGCCCTAACCTGCAAGGCATCAGGATCAGAGCCAGCAGAAACGTTTGTTTTTGCAGGAAAATGTGTGTGCCTGTGCTGAGAGGATCCCCAGCTGAACCCAGGCTGGGGAGGTAATTACTCCTGATGGATCCCCAGAGAAGAGTCAGGTTTTTGTTGTGTTGTGTGGGTTTTTTCCTAGCGTTCTTTAGGTGTGAGCTATGTATAATATTTTGCTGCATGGAAAGAATGGGGGTTTTTAAGGAAAAAGAAAGAATACATATTCAACAAGGCAATGGGTTGGAGGATTTAATAGTAGGACCCTCCTTGATGCAAAACAGAAGTGGAAAGACTGATATTTGCCACTACATTAGTGAGGACAGCTATACCTGCCATTTTGTGCTCTCTGTGTCACCTCTTACTTGGACAACAGGTGTGAAACGAAGTAGAGTTTAACAGGAAAACTGTTAATTTGTGTGTAGTCTATTCTGACTCTGAATAGATGCATTTTCATAGCTGGAATGAAAGACTGTTACCAAAACCAGAGTCAGTAGTAACACAAAAGAACTGCAAGATAGAAAAATCGAAGTATAATTATTGCAGGGGTATAATCATTAGCCAGGAAATACAAAAGCAGTATTAATTCTCTCACACTGCAAATGCTGGCACACACTTGTGTTTAATTTTGACTTTGCTTATACCTTTTATTTTTTCCTCAGGTGTAATTTCCTTGACTCAAACAGAACTCTTCCTGATGTTCCTCGGTGAGAAGAGAGCAGAAATGTGATGTTATCGGTGCAGTATGAGATACTTAAATGCTTGTTCCAAACAAAAAGTGGTATCTCTTTGTATCCCAAACGCCAGCTCCTCACCCTCCTTCTGCCTGCAGTATTTTATTGAATCACATTGAATCGGGGAAAAATTGTAAATCACCACTTCAGTAGAGGAGCAAAAGGCACAGAAGAGCTGCAAAGTGACCACAGAGGTCCGAGAGTGATGGAAACCTCGCGCTGTGCTGGGAGCCACAGATGATGCCTCCAGGGCAAGAGTTTAACTGAGCAGCTCCATCTATTGCATTCAAGCGAGACTGTTCATCATCTTTCCTTAAAGGTCTTTCTATAAAGTAATGTTTGGCAAATAAAATAGCTCTGCAGTACAGCATGGTGGGAAATGAGTTTCTCTGGACCGAAATTTTTGCAGAATTAAGTGTTCTTCCTAATTCTATATATTTGTACCCGTCAACGGATATTTCTGAGGAAGATGAGGAACAGAAGGCGGCACCTAAATTGTTGGCAAATTATGAGATTGAGACCTAATCCAGAACAGCTAGTAATCCCGTGGGTAAAATTCAAACTCCTACATTCAGTTCCCTATTCTGCCTTTTCATATATCAAAAATAAAAGTAAAAATAAAAATAAAAATAAAAATAAAAATAAAAATAAAAATAAAAATAAAAATACCTGACCCTCAGGTTGTTGGCTTTCCCAGCAAACACTGTCTCTCTCTCTCTTTCTGGAGCTGTTCCACTTCGCGTTTTTAATTTGCCATTCTGTTTTGTTTCTTCACCTCCTAATCATTCCTCTTTACATACCAAAACTGAACTACTAACAGGCAGCCCTCTGATTCATTTTAAAGCTTTCTTTGTGAGCTGTTAAGATCCAGGATATGGACTAATTTAGGGGCCAATAAGCCATCCCTCTCTGCAAGCCATTCTAGGGAGTTTCAACTAGTGCTTACAGTTTATCCTCTAGCTGTTTAATCTATACTTTTTTAGAGCCAATATTTTTAAAAAGAAGTGGCACTAGTATAATAACACCACTTAGATAATCAAATATTAATGCTTTTCTAAATGTTTATTATGTTGTTAAATTAAATTATTTCCATGCATGGACAGAACCGATGACTTCTGTTTTGCAAAGGAAATGGCATCAAATCAAGCATTTGGCCATTCCGCAACAGTTTCGTTGTTCTCTCTTCCCTCCTAATTTGCTAAAACTGAAAGGGAAACCGCAGAAAAAATAAGAAAAAGAAGAGAATGAGAGAAAATGAACTTGCAGTGAGAAGGGGTGTTATATGTTCCAATTATGTAATTATCAAGAGTTCAGAACACAAATTGCATCTTGTGATGGTGCTTATCTTGCTTTACTAACTTTTTGTTTGTTCAAAAGTTTCTTTACTCGTCTCCATGAGTGTCCATTGTTTTGGAAGATGATGTTTTATACTGAATAGTATCTTTCATCCAAAAGATGTGATTTGCACATCTCAAGGTCTTGAACGCTAATGTCATGATTTCACATTAATGGACTTGTTTTACAGAATTTCTGGTATTCCTGTTTGTTTCCTAATTTTTGTTTTAAGATTTACTAACTTCCCCTTGCTTGTTAAGCATTTTAGGGCCAGAGCTCCACAGAGCAGCCAGAGGAAAGATGGCTCAGAATTTTTACCTCTGCTGTCATGCTAATATGCACTAAATTAACTCTAAAGAAATTACATAGAGGGGTTGGATGAGGGGAGAGGAATTTAGTGCTCTTTAAATATTAGTCTTTCTGTGGAGACTGCCTAAACTTTGTGCCCTTTTTTTTTAAGAAATTATCTGGAAACCTTCTGATAAAATGTTTCTGCAGAGGGAAATATGGACAAAATGTGATCACATTCATTGGCAGCTCTACAAAGGAGAGAGACCCTTCAATGCCCAGCCGAGGGATCAAATTGATCCCAGCTGCAGGATCAATTAACACCTTCTTAGTCATCAGAGAAACCACCTGGGAGAAATTCCTTCTAAATACTCAGTCACTTAGGAAGCTTCAGTTAAAAGCTTGAATGGCCATAGATGCTAAAGCCAACCTTCTGCAAGGCCCAAGTCTGTGGGTAATTGGGCCATGCTTGTTTCTCTAGTCAAGGAATTTACTCATTTCATTGACAAATACCATTTTTTTTTTTTCTTTGCATTAAGTTTTTAGGAGCTTGTATCAGTTTAAGCAGTGTTTTTAGTTGGAGAAGTTTTGTTGTGTTGATCACACCCTTTCCCAGCACCTGGAGAGGACTGAACTGTTCTTCTTCTCACAACAGCCGCTGTGCAGTGGTTTGGGCAGTCGGATGGAGGTGGCACTGCATACCCTGGATGAAAGCTGACATCTCTTGTCCATGAGTGCTCTCAGCATGGCAGGACCCGGTTATTCTGGTAGGTGGCTTCTCTCCCTGGCTCACAGATACGTTCAAATGGATTTTGTATTTTGAGGAAGAAAGGAAATCTCAGCATTTCTTGGGAAATATGCATTATTCTCTTGCCTGCCCTAGTACCGGTTTGAAGGGAACTGCTGTGTTATCTGAGTTTGTTTGCAGTGCAGCTGGGCTTTTGCTGGGGAATTTCCCATTAGTTTTAAAGCTACCTACCTGTCCGACAGCTTGTCTGCCTCAGTACTACAGGGCAGCGCTGTGCGATTCGCCCTGCGCTCTGTTCACTTTAGCTGAATGCTGGTGCCTGGGTGGCATCTCCCTCTATTTCTGGCTTTGCATTAAAAGAAAATCTGAGTGTGTGGAGGAAGGTGGTGAGAACTGCTGTGTATTTCCTCCTGTACCACAGGTACAGCGGGTGCAGAGCTCAGGAGCTGTCTCTACTGATGAGGGCAGAAGATCTGCAAAATAAAAACACTTCAGGACTATGGAACCACCCATGCTCTTGTTGGGAGGGTGTTCTTGGAAAGAGGGATGAAATGTGGCATTTAATGCAGTTCGAGGAACTAATCACATGTACACACACCCATCATCTGTGAAATAAGCTGTTGGAAGCAAAAGCGGAGTGAATGATTGCACCCAGACGTAATAGTGTGCTGTGGAACTTGGTATAGAATGTTCTGCAGCAACGAGCAGTTCTGTTTTAGAAAGTAGGAAATTATTTACCTTTCATAAATCGCATCTTATTGTTATAAAATAATTTAGTTTAATTCATCTTAACTGATAACTAACCTTTTAGAGCCAATAAAATCTTTCAGCAAAGAGCATCAGGAAGCACGAGTCTCTTGTTCATACTAGCCAGGCGCTATGTTTTCTAGGTATTTGCCTTTGCCTCACCAGCTTCAGGTTTTAATTTGTTTCCCTCATGTCATTCTGAAACTAAATATACTACCTGTATGTTTGAGTTTCACTGAAATGTGGTTGGGTCTTCCTTTGCGTTTGGTGCGGTGGGTTTTTTGGGGGGTGGTTGGTTTGTTTTTTCAGAGATCTTTCAGATAACTGTAGCAGAGAATGATTTTTTTTTTCCTTCAAGTACAAACTTGAACGTGTCTCTCCTGTGTAAGACTTAAAAGTTCATGAGAGGGGTTTGCGGCATGAGGTTGCCTCTGCAGCTCGGCAGGAGAGGTAACGGGCACAGTGTACACTTGTACCCGGACACGTCCACCCTTCAGCTCCTGAGGCAGCTATTTGGAGGTGGTAACTTTCAGTGCCCTCCCAAAGCTCCTTAAAACTCACTGATGGCTCTTTGTAGCCCTGTGACCTTCAACAGACCATTCTCCTCTGTTAAATGCCTCCAGGCTCAGAGTCCTTTTGTGCTACTCTCTGTATCCACCTGCCAAGTACAAGTCATTCGTCCAGGGACTCCAGATATCTCCTATGCCACATCCCAGGCAACTCACTCTGGTTTTTACTTATTCTGCGTTGCCCTCCCTGCTTTCAAAAACCAGTGACCCTTTCCTGCCTTACTCTCCCATTGGCCTAATATGTGTCTAGGGATAAGTCATTACATCTCCTACGATTCAGGTCACTTTCTGTAGTAAAACTTTAAAAAAAAAAAAAAAAAACAAACAAACCATAGTATTGAAAACAATGAATGGATATTGTCTCATGTAAATAAATAAAATCACATTTTCAAAAAAATCTCCCAACTTAGGTTGACGCCATTAAGATTCTTAAGGCTAGTATTGAAAACAACGAATGCATATTGTCTCATGTAAACAAATAAAATCACATTTTCAAAAAAAATCTCCCAACTCAGGTTGACGCCATTAAGATTCTTAAGGCACTGGTACCTGCCTTGCAAAGACCTGACACTAAAAAACTTGTTGTTTGGGTGGTTTTTGTTTTGTTGGTTGGTTTGTTTGTTTTAAAAAAAAAAAAAAAAAAAAAGCAGCTTTAATTCCTATTTCTACACATCGCCCAGCCTGCAATTTACCACCAAAAGCAGGAGGGGAGGGCACAAAAGCCCACTAAAATACTAATCTATTGCAAAACATTTTGAGATCCCACAGATTAGATGCATTTAAAAATACTGTATTACAGACAAGCAAGGCTATCATTTCATAGGCATCACAGGTGCAGTGCTAATAAAAAAGACGAGATACCACTGATTAGAACAGCCTCTGTGGCTGGATATTTCACACAAATGCTTCCACAGCTGTAATTTGGTAGTTGTCATGGTACATCTCAATAAATCTCTTTGCTGTTTAAGGGTAAAACCATCATCTCTCAATAATCCCCTTCTCTAGGCACAAAGCTTTGTAACAAAATCAGCTTCTCAGTGTTGCCTCTTAAAGCATGTAATTAAAATGATGATCTCTAAGTGGCTACTTTGTCAGGTGATGTGTCTTTTTTTTTGTTTTTTTTCCTTTCCTGCTTAGCACTTACACTACTTTATGACACTGTGCCATAAGTTATTTGGAATGGACCTTTATTAAGAGAACCTCAGAAACACTTGAGCACCAATTATGATGTAGATTAGCAGCAGTCTTTGCTGGAATTGTTGAGAGCCCGGTATTGAGGGCACATTTCTGGAAGTCCTTTTTTTCATGTAAAACAAACCTGAAAATAATAAACAAGGACAGATAGGGGGGAGAGAGAAGAACAGAAGCTGGGAGATGAGTATGACGGCATGAGGAAAAACAACTTGGGTGTACTTCAATCTCTCGTTATTCATATTTTCTTCCATTTGGGAGACTGATTGCCTGAGAATTCAATCCTGCTACCAGCTTCTTTACCAAAATTGTCTTCAGAACTACAGTCCACTGGAAGAGCTGTTAAAATAAATTTGTTTGAAAGTTGTTATTCCCCTTGCCTTCTGGCACAAAGCTCTGCCCGTAGCAATGACAATAATCCAGGAGAATCATGTTTTTAAATGGAAAGCAGTAAACTGTCAGCATAAGATTTAAGTCCTGGTGAGTGAGCCCTGTAGGCTTCGCACCGCTGAACGGGGCTGCTGACGAGTGGCACTGAGGACTTCCCTAATTCTGCAGGGGCAGACTGCAGAGTCGTGCGCGGAGCTCAGGAGGAAAGCCGCCTTTGCGGAATTATTAACACAGCCTGCTTCCTTTCGGAGGCAACACTGGCCACGCTGCAGCGGAGAAGGCCACCTGTCAAGTGTTGCTGCACCCAATTTGTCACATATACTTGTTTTCTGAGATGTTTTTGAGACGGGAAGGAGTGTCTCTTTCAGCTTTGCTGGATTCTTGCACCCTTTATGGATAGTGCAGAATGCCCTTGGCTAGGAGTAATACCTCTGAAAAATCAACTAAATGAAAAGATTTTAAATTTTCTTTCCCCTCGAAGTAATATGTGTGTCTTTTGAAAGCAAGCCTGGCATTCCTCTGGAAGTGGGTTTGAAGGTGAAACATCCTGTCATCCAAATCACTCAGATGGGATCTGTGGATGCTCATTAGCTCTCCAGTTCAGTCTACTGGAGGAATATGGGTTGGACTGAGTCTCTGGCTTTTGTTTGATCATAACCAGATATTAAACGGCTTTGCCACTGTAGGGGCGCGTATGGCTGAGTGGAGACACCAATTCCTTCTTCAATGTAGGATCCATGCCTGGGGCTCTTTCTTGGACATATTTTTACAGTAAAATTGTTTCTGCCTCTTCCTATACACGTACTTGGAGACAGAAAAGCTAGCGAGCAACACTAAGTAAATGGTTTGAATAGAGACAACCTTGAGGAGATGGGATCCAACAAGTAGAAAGCAGGAGCAGATGTTCGTTGTCTTGAACTTGAATTCTGCAGTGGACACCTTCACAGCCCCAGAACAGGCATTGAACGCAAGCGCCTGGTCACTTTTTCAAATAGACTTTCAAATGCACTGCTAAATGGCTTAAATACTGTCTTTCTTTCCCTCTCTTCCCAAGATTAACATGCCAGGCTTTGGCAGTTGTTGCAGCACCATCCCAAGTCCATGTCATGACTTGTCTCTCAGTGAATGGCACAGAGCCCTGTAGGGAGGGGAGTGTGCGGTCCAATTTCTGCATTGCCAAATAGCAAGCAAATGTCTGAATTATGGATCACAATTAACTACTAATTGGCCATAATGTAAGCCCCTTCTGAATGGACATGGTAAATATTGAAACAAATGGGCTGTTATTTTTCAGACCTGAATGCTAGTCACTTAAAATGAAAAGCTAATTTCAGCCTGGGAGGCAAGCTCTATATTTTAATCAAGTGTGACAGATCGAGAACAATAAATGAGCACTTAAGGTGAGGGGATATTTATTTCCCTGCTGCAAGTTTATATGTGATAAGTTATACTGCCCAATGCAAAATAAAATTAAACTGTAGCTTTGATCCAGATCTCAAAGAAGTCTCAGCAGAAAACCCAAATAAAGAAAGCAACACAAAAGAGAGCACTCTCTAAATAGAATAAACCACGCCGCGAAGAAAGCTTTTGTAGATTTTTTTTTTTTATGTTAAGCAATTCTGCTGTTAAAGCAGTACTATTTCTACTATAACATAATTAAATAAAAACGTCACTAAGAGCCACAAAGAGCAGCGACTTTACTGTGGTGACATTTTACTCTACAGCTGTCCTGCAGAGTATGCTCAGAACTCATATTGAAATAATATCTTAGAAATTATTTGATGAAGGTCTTTACTGCTGCAATAAAAATCTGGTGTTCTCTTTTGTTCAAGGCACATCTTCATCTTCAATAAATATAGTTGGTTTTGTTACAGCGAGAGGGAGACGATGTTTATAGTTGATGGGACTTTTTTTCTGTTTTCAGTGTTGAGCTAAAATTCCAATATTGTTCTTCTAAACATTGGCTAACATTGATTTTTTAAAAAGAAAAAAATGAAATTGAGTTCAGGTGGATGTTTTCTAACAAATTACACTTCTTTTTGAATCGGGCATTGTATATAATTCATATATATAATGTTCTGAAGAACTCATCTCTTCTGTGTCTCAGTCTGTATATAAATAATTTATACTTTTTAATATTTCAGCACAACCAGTAGAGCTGGTGTTGCTATAAACAATATTTTCCTTATCCAAGCAACAAAGTCAACCTCCAATTCAACATATGGAAAGGGTTTTAATAATTGTATATAATACACGGTTATGTTGAAACCAATAAAAAAATATCTCTACATAGTGCTATCCTCAGACGAGATCTTGTGCAAAGTACCTACTGGAGTGGTTTTTTGCCTAGACAATGAATAACTATTGCAAGCTAGTGATGAATAAGTTAATGATGCATTAGGTAACAAGTAAGCCAAAAAGAACTGACTCCCCAGTGAATTTCTAGGTATTTTCCAGCATTAAGTATTGTGCAGATATTGTCACAGGCTAGTGCATTTTTTATGGGTTTTTTTTGTAAATTGTGCTCAGTTTACATCCCTCAGGTGTGTTTACATCCTTTCTGGTACTTTGGCTTTCTGCGATAGCTGTAGTATTACAAGTCCTACTGCGGATGCTGGGAATAATTGGCATTACTGCAGGCGGCCAAAGCTGTGGCCACGTATCTGAGCTTCCATCTGTAACTAAAGGAATGAATGGCAAAATATCTTTTTTCAGAACATTCATATTGAAACCAATGTAAAAGGAAGGGTATGTGAATTCAGAAAATCCATCTGCCACAGAGGTCAAATTTGTATTTCTTGGCTGGCAAATCTGCAATACATCTCAGGGACGTAAAAGGGCAAAATTAAATTCTACTCAAAGAATAGTTCTCAAAGAAAAGCAAAACACAAAGATCCTCCCATGTACCCTATTGTTAATCTTTGCCTCTTCCTGAAATTATGAAATATAGAGAGAAGCATTTGAAATTATGTTTCATTAAGAGGTTCTTTGCTTGAAATAAACTTGCATCAAGACTATATATGAGAAAGTCTTTTATTGGGTAATAAACAAGCTTTCTACTTCTGCAATTTTAACCTCAAATGAAGACCAATTCTGAATATTTTTTAATATATTTTTTTATTTTTCAGCATAAAAGTCACTCTGCAGAATCATTTAAAAATGGAGATTTTTATTAAAGAAATCTGTTGTACTTTTGTGCTCCCATTTATAGGTTTAAAAAATGACAGCACATATTATTTCTGGACTTAAGAATGTAAGGCATAAATTTTGACCATCTTCCATCTAGTCCCAGCTCCTGCTGGAACATGTTATGGAATACACTTTTGGAAGTGGTCCTTCCCTAGTATACTTTCCTGCTCTCAGAACTGACTGTTTCAGGAACTTTCAGCCATAGTATCCAGAGCATCATAGTTAAGAGCTGCCAACAGGTTATCGCCTTTATGCATTTGTTTAAAGCATTTTATTTTTTCTGTCCGTTTTGTCATATCCTTTTTTTTTTTTCTAACCATCAACATCCATTCACTAACTGGTGAATGGCCTTCCAGCTCTTATACAAGCACTCACACATGCACACACCAGGCATTTATAAAACAAACCCCTTAAATCTAGTTTTTGTTGGGTTTTTTGTTTGTTTGGGTTTTTTTTTTAAATGATTCCGTTAAAAAGCACAAGAAAGGAAAGGTCATGGTACACCACACATTGGCAGGTGCTCATTTCTAGATGCAAATGTTCATAATAAACTCTCTGTACCCAAACTTGCTTTTATTATGTTGGGAAGGGGGTGAACCAGCCTGCAATGTAATCCTCCCACTGTCTTCCTAAGAGGGCTATTCATCAGTCACCGGGTAACCCTTGCAGGGGGCTTTGCTAAAAGTAGTACCCTGCACCGGAGAGCTGAATCTCATTTGCGCTGAGGTTTCTTTCTAATACTTGAGAAATTAAAAGGGAGCCCAATTTAAACAAAACTCGGGAACAAATGCTATATCACAATCAGTTTGTACTTGTGGCACTTCCCCTGCTGCTGTTTATTCCTCCTCCAAGAAATAATCCCATGGTGTGCTGAGCATTGCCTACAAACTGTCAAGCAGCCGCCAGGTCAGCGCTGGTCTCAGCATCAACATCGTCTTGTGACTAGCGTTTCTGGGGAGAAATACCCCAGATTCACCAGAAGTCATTTTGCCATTCATATACCCTTAAAAAATGCCTTTACTGGTAAATTTCAGGTGGAATTATTATCCATGATCTCAGTGAAACTTTTTTTTTTTTCAGAGAAGCAATCAGCTGGCCCTCCTCGGCTCCCATGAAGCCCTTAGAGTCCTTCATTTGTTGCTGTCAGAGGCATTTAGTTTCCCAAGCTGCAGGAAAGTGAAAAAAATCCTGAGCCCTACATGACTCTCAAACCCAAAATGGTATTTCACACTGCCGATGAAATGCTTTCAGTGGTTTTTAGATCGTCAGTCAGTAACTTTTTTCATGCATCTAGGTTTGCCATAAGCAAATGGAGGGATGCATTGATTTCCCTACTGCTAAAAAGCACTCTTAGATGTAAACTCTTCAGGGGAAGGGACTGTATTTCTATTCTCCTTTTTCTAACTGGCACTACAACTCAGTAAATAATAATAGTTCCTCAAATGTCCTCCTCTTTCATTAGGTAGTAGGGGTGTATTCGTACTGACTAATGGTTTAATATCCAAATCAGATGTTTCACATTGCATTTTGGAGAATCTCTCTCTTTCTCTCCTGCCTAAAGATGACAGTTAAGGTCAAGTATTATAGCCCAGCCCTTGCTGGCTTTCTTTAAATGGAAAACGAATATCCTCGCCCAAGACAGCTTTCCAGATATCTCCATTAACTAAATTTTGATTTATTATTTCCCCCTTCCAGGTAGTTCCCAAATCAGCCAGCAGATTCAAAAGGCTGAGTAATTCTGAGTAACACATTCATGACCCACAGCCCGTCCAGTCTCTCCCTCCTCTTCCTCAGCAAGGCCGTCCAGAAGCAGGAGTGAAAAGCTGTTCGTAAGCACAGGCGTTTTTTTGTCACATACCTCAGAAACTGGCAGTCGACAGATGGAAGTTAAAAAAGAAACGTGTTGGATGCCTGAGGCACATCTTAATTTGTCGCTCGGCTCCGTTTGTTTCACTTTTAATGGTTCACTTAGCTGAACTTGAGACTGAAAATTAACATTGGGGGGGGGTGGGGGTGGAGATTTAAAAAGTTAAACTAAAATTTTGACTTGCTGGGGCTGCGCAGATAGCACCAGAACGCAGTGGGGAGGCCAGTGGGTAACCTGGTGCTGCTAGCCAAGCGCTGCTGGTGGGTCACGAGGACCATCCTGGGGGCTGCGGTGCTCTGGCGCGTCCCAGGGCAGCCGTGGTGGTCGGGCAGCCCCCACCACGGAGGGGCCCGTGGGCGGCCGCTGGGGGGGAAGGGGTAGGG
>NW_009661368.1:2593891-2639818 GCF_000708025.1 Charadrius vociferus
GGGGCTGCCCCTGCCTGCGCTGCCAAACCACCAGGCAGAGACTGGGGCTTAAGCTTAGGCAGGAGCTTGGGAAAAGCTACCCTGTGCCTCCTTCTCAGCAAGGGGAAAATAATAGGTTTTGATCCTTCCCAATGAATACGTAATAGAGAATAGAAAGCGAAGCTTGCAGAGAAAAGAATAAAGAATATTAAAGACCGTATCTTTCAGTCACCCTTGGTTTGCCCTCTGGATTTGCATGCTGGCTTTTGCAGTCAGAAATGGTCACAACTGTACGGAGCTGAAACATTTTGGAGTTGCAAGAACGCATTTCTGTTGCCAAATGGCAGCTGGAGAGCTCAGTACCTGACTGCCCGAGCAGGCGTTGCCCAGGCATCACACTGGCACCCTATCTTTAAAAAAATAAATTAAAATTGTTTTAATACAGTAAATTAATATCAGATAAATGTCTTAATTAGCATGTATAAAGATAAGGGGAAGCAGTGGGAGGTCTATTTTCTTGGGAAAAACCTCAAATGATCTGGGAAAATCAAAAGAAAAAAAAAAAACAACAAATACTTGGACAGGTTGGGTATATCCTAAATGTTCACAGAGGATATTTCCATAACTATTTTTTTATTATTAATGGATGGAGATGGAGCAAGCAACTATGAAGGCAATTTAGAGTTATTTACTTTTCTTCTTCAAATCTCCTGATAATTTTCCTATTAGTCTTTGTAGTATCTTTTCTCTGATAACAAACAGAAAAGAGTTTTCTTAGCTAAAGTAATCTCTATGGGAGAGATGGAAAGAAAATGTTTGTGGATACTATTTGATGAAAACAGAGAATTCACTTTGTATTCATGAGTTGTCGTCCTTCCTACTTGTTTCCTGTAAATATTTATACAAGCATCTTTTTCCCGCTGAGGATTTTGCGGAGCCAAAAGCAGGTTTCTTGGGGAGTATTCCCCCAGCGAGGGCCCACCGCCTGCCCCGAGAGCTCCCGGGGAGCCTCAGAGGCGGCTCGTTGCAGAGCAGGAGCGATGCTGTGCGACACGGGGTACCCACCGCACACAGCAACCAGCGAGTGCCTAAAGCAGTAACAGCCACGGCAAATTGACAGGCTGAACTAAGTTAGCATAAACTGTCAAGAAAATAATTTTTAATGAACAAGTTAATCAGAATACCCACCAACTGTGTGTGTAAATAATTGCGGCAGGAAGAAGTAAATATTAACAAATGAGAATTTTTGGCCAATGCTGCTATTCACAGTCTGGACTGACTGTACGTTGTGTGCTCTTCTTTTAATGTATTTTACCCTTTGGAGACTATTATACGGATGTTATACATCTACTTATACTTTGTCTGAAAATTGATTACAGTAGAGGCCGAGTTTGTATGACTACAGTCAGTGACCATTTTGCTGCTGCCAGCAACAGGCCCTGCTTTGGGAGGTGAACAGACCCCTCAGGTGGCGCAGGAAATAACTTTACCTGCTTATGCTCAGTGCTGAGGAGTTTCCATTATGTTTCATAAACACAGCAGAATTTTCTACATTCATTCCTGTGACAGTTCAAGTAAAATAAAAAAAACCTCCTCAGTATGTTTTGTACTTCTTCCTAAAGTTGAAACAGTTGAGCTACTTCCCCTTAGCTCCGAGTGTGCCCTCCTGGGCATCCCGGCCGGCTGCTATTGCAGTGGGTCTGTCCCAGGACTATTTGTAACAGCTATTACCTTAACGAGTATTTGGGTAAATTCCTCTGGCACAGCTCCTGAATGTGCGCCACCTGGACTCTGAGCCCTGATGCTTCACGCAATCACCTGGGGTCCAACAGTTATAAACTTCGTCCCTAATGAAGGCAGCCCCATAAAGAAGGGGCATCTCCAGGGGTCCCTTTAGCGCACCCAAACTCTGGCTCGTTCTGAAAGGGCCCAGTTCAGCAGCGCTGTACTTATGGGGCAGCCAGTGCAGCACCTTGGCTGAGTTTCCAGAGGCAGGTCCTGATACGTTTTTGTTGATTATCACCAAATATTCACAGCTTGAGGGTGTTTGGGTTTGTTGGTTTTGGTTTGCTTTTTTTTTTAATCATCTCCCCCTCAAATTGCTTTCTTTCCCCAGTCATCACTGCAGCATACATCCCGGGCATGTTTCATTCCAAGCTCCAGCAGCAGAAAGTTACGTTTCATTTAATTTTCCTGCCTATTTGTAATACTTTGTGCTAAATTAGGTGTTCAAAACTGTGCCTTGTTTAGAGTCTTCAGAGAACAGCGCACACGTCTTTGCACTTGTATGTGCTCAGTGATAATTTCAGGATGTGTCTCCCCAGTATTAGTCAAGTTTGTAATGCAGCAGCGACGTGAACCCGGGGCTCAGGGAACTGAATCAGCCCGTTAAAACTATCCCTGGTGCATCGTCCAGACTTTGCATGAGCGAGCTGTGACTTTGTACTCCAGTGCAACACACTGGAACAAAACCTCTGCTCAGTGTGTCTGCATTTGTGCTTTAAAAAGGAAAAAGGGGGGAGAGGGGAAGTCCACTTGTATTTCTTCTTTCACAACACAGAGATAATCAGCTTTATGGAAGGGCATCAGCCCAGAGTGACTGATCCATGAAACGCATCATCCCTGCTGCCTGTGCAGGGAAAAAAACGTAGCCATGAGCTGCTGTCGCTGTGTGAGTGGGTTTTGTTGTGCCAGCGCGTCCTCTCCAGAGCACTGCCCCTGAAAATTCACCGACAGACAGCTCAGCAGGCCTTGGGAAGCCTTTCCTAGCTGCCTTTCCTGCTCAGGTCCAGCCCAGACTAACAAAAACAACTAGTAGGTTCAGGACTTCTTTTCATACTGAGTGATTTCGGAAATCTCTACTAAGCTGTATGTTAGAGAGAGGAAACCTTACGTGGGCTTATCCGATTTGTGATTTAAGTAAAATACTAAAATCTGGGGGATGGGAGTGACGTTTGTGTAATGTGTTCTGGGTTTGGACATCCCTGACAGAGCAAAAATGCCAAAAAAATGCTCTAGTTGAAGATGACTTACAATTTCCTTTTAGAATAAATGAAATCATAGAATTGTCTAGGTTGGGAAGGACCTTTAAGATCAGCAAGTCCAAACCATTAACCTAACACTGCCAAAAACACCACTAGACCACGTCCCTAAAGTAGAGAGGGGGCAGGTAAGCTGCTGGTTCCTGGGGACAGGCTGAGGCCGTACCGGGGCAGCACAGCCCAGGGGCTGCAAAAGGATGGGACCTTCTCTGAACATAGGTTGTTCACAAAGGCTTTTAAGGCCAATGCTTCTGAGATAAGCTATGGCCAATAGACTTGGGTGCTGGGGCTTCCTGCATGCTGTAGAAGAGGTGCTGTAATGCCACAGGGACGGGAAAATTCTGAATCCTGAGGCAGAGGGAAAGGCAGAGCTCCGGAGGTTGCTTGCCCACAGCATTCTGAAGAGCAGCAGCTGAAAACAGCGGGCAGATGCTTTGGTCCTCAGGTCATTCTGGTTTCCAATGTAAATGCAGAAGTTGCTAACAAGTTGATGTTTTTATTAAAGCACCATTTTGTTCTTTGGAGAGAAAAGCCATGGAAGTGACATAAAACACAGACAGCAGATCCTTGGTTTGCCAGCACTCGCTTCTGGTGGCTCTCAGATCTCTATCATCAAAACACTAATTTGATTGCACAGTGTACTAACAGCATAACTAAAGACTTACTCATGTAAGGGAGGATTTAGTAGGATTAAACTCGGTGTTAACATTAGGAATGTGGTGTGGCTACAGTAAGCTACAGGAGGAAAAACTATTAGTTGTTTATTCCCACTCCCAATCCTGCTGTTCATTCAATGATCCATACCTTTCTTTAGATATAAGCAGAATATTAATCAGCCTTTCCATGGGGATTTTGTTTCTAAACATGCTTTTTGGCTATTCTCTATATGAATATCAGAGAATGAACATACAGCGAAATAAACAGATTCCCTCAGACTTTTTGTGGATCGATTTCTTGGAGTTGTATCTCCATACATCGATTCTTCTGTGATCCTTTGCTGTTGCTTTCCATTTGAGCAATACCTGTAAGCCCTGTGGACCAAAGCGGCGGCAGGTAAGGAAGCTTTTGCCCCTCTGCACTGATGCTCAGGGAGGAATGATCTCAAATCTCTTCATTTGCATTAGGAGGTGAACAGCTATCACTGCCCAGAAGGAGTAGGCAAAAAACTCCAGAGGAGCAGAGGTCCCCCTTTCTATGCTTCGAGCACTGGGAATTTGGACTGAAGCATCTTCTTTCTCTTAAACTCCCAATTCCTCCGGTGATGCTTTGTGAGCCAGCACATCTGCAAAAATGGTATGAAACTGGTTGAGTAATTGATTTAAACTGAGAACAGAGTTTAGGTCTCAGAGATGTAAATTATATAGTGTCTGGTAAGGAGGGAGTCTCATCCACTGAGGACACAGTGATGATTTTATACGTTACTCTGTCCTTTCAAATGGTGTTTCTGGTCTGTGCGGAGAAACAGAAGTGATAGCGTGGCACAGATACCACGGGGCTCCTTGAGGAGGATGTAACGCCACGGAGCCTTCCCCTGCAGAGGGCTGCGGCAGAGTCAATTTGTGTAAGGCTGTTTCTGTGTAGTCACTGAGGGAAAAAAACTGCTTTGGAAAGTGGACTCCTGGAATTGGAGGAGACAACATTTCACAAAAGATTTGAGGCAGACCAGTCCAAAGCTGCCGCAGGACTGCATTCCCACTGCCAGCCGCGTGCAAGGGGAGTTCAGTGCTCGAGGAAGGGACAAAGACCTGGGGGGGGCTGCAACACCTATCAGCTGTATTTGACTAATTCATTTAGTTTGCTCTATTTTCTGAGTTAATGACCTGTCCCTTTTTTTACTCTCTGTTCAAGTTTCCCCCACTTCTCAGGCTCATTCCTTGTAGGTGGGGATTTGTGGTTTCTTGCAGATGTGTGAGGATGTGACTCCCCAAATTTTAGAAATTCCACTACCTGATGATAGACTTGCACAAATCACACCTACTGCATGTTGCTGAGAGCAACATCTGGCAGGAGGGCAGCAGGGATATGGACCAGCATCCATCACCGTTAAGACATCCTCTTAACAATCCAACACAACTCCAGACCCCACTGCCCATGATTGTCATTATGTATGAGCGTTCATGTATGTTTATTATTGCTACATTTTATTTCACAGGTCCCTTTTCCAGCTGTCCTTGATACTCCTAGCTGCACTTGGAGATCAGTGTCTGACACAAATACAGATCACTGCCTCCAAGAGGGGATGAGTAGCTGGCAAAAAGAACTCAATAAAACAATTTGCTCTGGTGATTTTATTGGAGTATGTAAGTGAAAGGGTTTTAATTCACCCCAGTGAATGCATTTTTATGATCTGCATCACTGAAATCATACTTGTGATGAAATGAAATAATTAAAAAAGATATTCTCCTCTCTTCATTGTATTTATGATTAAGAAAGTAAATGAAAATCCAGCCTTTTATCTGACATCAAATGGTATTGCATTTTGGAGTTAAATTGGGCATTCATCTTTTTCTGGTGAGTTTTTTGAAGCTTAAACATACCTTTCTTTTTCTCCCTTTCCTTCCTCCTTGTGTTTCTGAATACCGGTAAATTAAAGATGACTAGAAACTGGAAATGCTTTCAGAAAAGGTCTTGAAATTCACACACATGCACACAAAAGAGAGAGAAAGACAGAGCGAAATGTAAGCCCTCTTCTTTCACATTAGCATCACAATCAAGCAATTATTTGGAATACTTCATACATATTCCACCTATCTTTTTTTTTAGTCTGCATTAACTTTTATGCTAATCTCAATTTACAGAATTATACAGCAGCATTGTTTTACTCCTCCCTCCCCAAGGTTGAGCAACAACTAATTTGGCAAATAACAAGTTCTCTAGTCTGTAAACCCTCCATGAATAGCTTTTATATGTCACTTAAAGACTAGCCTTGTCAGACAGAAAGCCTGTTTAAGGAAAAGATGGTAGGAAACAATAGCGCGTCACTGAATATTTAACCGTTGTGAATTGTAATGAGAGAATTATAGGAAAGAGAGTAATTTTCATGCACTTCCATGTACATTTGTATTACTACAAGGGAATTACCTGTGTAACCGAGACAAGAATCAAATTCAATGTCTCCAAATGACAAATTGCCCTTGGCCAAATTTTGTCACTGATGCAGACAGGAGCAAGATTTCCCTGACTACACCGATGGAGGGCCCGGTCTGAAGAGTTAGTTGCAGGACATAACTGCAGAAGGGAAGATGGGTAAGGAAAGGGCTGTAAGACCTGCTTGATCCTTGTGCCTTCTAATTCATAGATCCGGTGGGGGGGGTGACATTGGGTTGTTCTGGGCTGGTTTTGTGCTCTTTCATTCTTTAACAGGCAGCCAACATAAAACTGACAAAATTGGGCTCTTGGTACTTTGTATGTGTCAAGTATTTGACAGCAACATTTTGCTTGTAGTTTGCACCTACCTCTGAGAGATGAGCCAAAAGCATATTGCTGTAATCTATCTTGTGCTAAAATGCATGAATTAAATCTCTGAAGATATCTGGCCAAGACGAGCGCAAATTAAAGCAATTCTTCCATAGCTTCCTGAGTACTAAAACGTGTGTATGCTTGAGAAGGGAGGGCTACGGCACCCAGAACTGAATGTGGCTACAGAACAGCACGGCAAGCAATAGGCCAGGGCTTTACCTAAGACTATTTTCTGCTCAAAGAAGCAACAGGCAGTTGCCTAAATAAAAACAGAGCAAAGATATGGAAAAGCAGCCCCATGTGCTTTCTCCCATTCTGTCTTCATATGGGAGGAGAGAGGATAGCCATTGGAAATACAGCAGATAGACATTTCTGTGGTTTCAATTAACATCCCAAACATCTAATCACAGACAGTCACAGTGGTTCCTGAGGACATCTAACCCCTGCAGGTCTTTCTTTTTGGCACTTTCAGCTGATGCAGTGCCACGGAATGGTAGAATAGCACTTTGCCCTTGAGTGCCTGACCTCGCTTTTTTACCATTGCCTCTCACCACCTCTCTGTCCCTCAGGACGTGGGTCATGTCTTTCTTGTGTGTGATTCAGATTGTGCCATGGCCACTGCCCCCTCAGTCTGTCTCACTTGTCTCATCAGCACACCTCGTGTATTTGCAAATGTTGTTAGTTGCCAGTATTAAACAAGGTCAGTCCTGGGATATTTTTTTTCCCCTTCAAATTTTGTTCTAAAACCTTGTCTGCAGCTGAAATTGGATTTACAGGCCCTTAGTTGCCTGAATAACTTTTTCTTCCACTTTCTTAAATTTGGGTACCATGGTCCCTGTTCTGGAGCAGTTCCTTCAGTTCTGCAATGGAGATTTTCCAGTCTCCCTGACACAAGCACTTCATTTGTAAGTGCATTTATTAGAAAATATTTTGAACTTCCTACCCCATACAACAGTTTTATATTTCAGTTCCTTCTCCCTTTTCTGGGATTGGTACCAAATAGGTGTGTCATAATGACAAAATAATTTTCTTGACAATATATATTTGTATGTGTAAAATTATGCCCATACATCTCATTTTTATAAGAGCTGAAGTGTAGAATAATAAAGAATGGAAGACAACAAAGACAACTGATGTGTTTTGTTGTTCTTTTGATGCAGTATGTAAAAAAAAAAAAAAAAAAAAAGTAAAAAAAGAAAAGCGATGAGACCAAGTGAGGGGTGTTTTTTTTTCCTTAATAAAGATATTCAGGAAGTTCTTTAAATAGGGAATCTGGGTTGTAGATTTGTCATGCAGACTTTCCAGCAAGCAATTAAAGCTCAACATTTACAGTCAGTTAGATGAACCAGATGTATTCCTGGCAAGGGAGAGCCTGAAAAGCAACAGATCTTGAAGTACACTGACAGCCCTTAATCTTCAGACAGAGAAAGCTCTGCTTAGGAAGCCCTCCAGTAAGTAAATTATTTAGTTCATCATGTGTTACTTAACAGTTCTGTTATTTAGACTTTTGATTGTTGAGGACTTAGTAAAAGAGTAAGAAAGCCCAATCTATCTTCAGCAGAAGTAAAAGGTTCTCAGGGAACTAGATTAAGTCTGTAAGAGCAACATGAAGTGTTTTCATCTCCTACCCTATTTTAAACCAAATGACTGTTGTTTTTTTTCTCTCTTTCTTAATGGCAGTAGATCTCCTGTAATGTAGACACTCACCAAAATAATGTACTGAGATTGTGCTAACATGATTTTGCCAAAAGCAATCAGCGTATGTTACGTATATTGTAAAGGAGAAGGCACAAAATTATTTTCTTTATAGCAGCTGCAAAATCCAGAGGAAAAAAATTCACCCTTCGTTACATAAGTAATAGATGCCTGTTTCTGTTTTGAAGGAAAAGACAGAACACAGGTATTAACAAAAGGGGAGAGGTGCAGTGGACAGCACAGGGATGCTGTGAGAGTCAGAAGAATCTTTACTGCAACAAAAGCATTTTTTTACATCCAAGGCTGACAGCTCACAACCTTTCCTCCATCAGAGCATAAGCCTTCCCACTCCTAAATGCTATCCAGCCTTTAACTCGATGCAAGCATGGGTGCGACACACTCTGTGTCTCATTCACCTGCTTAACACACACTTCGGTGGTACCATTGACTGAGAAGTCTTTATCAATCGTTGCCAGGTATGACCTCTCTGAACTGTCATCTACTAACTTTGGGAAATGGAGTGAACCTGGCACCTTCACACAGGGGGTCTGAATTTCTCCTGACTAGACCAAATCTTGGATTTTTTTGGATAGGGATTACAAATCTTCAAGGAAAAGAACAAAAAAAAAAAAAAAAAAAGGAAGTCCAGAGAGCATCCTGCATAAAGCTGCCATATTTTCCAGGCTTGCTTTATAGACAACCAAAACGTATTTCAGTTTCTGTTATAAAGTACAGTAAAATAATGAAATGTTATCAATTTGCCTTGCCACAAGACATCCGCTCATCATTCTGCCTCTGCCCAAAATAACTGGCATCGCCGGTGTGTTACTCTGGCTGCCATTGTTTACTTGAAGCAGCTCGGCTGGAGCACAGAAATGCAATCACACTCTTCCTGATATTGCACAAGATAAGAGGGAGCAACGAACAGCATTAAGTCCAGGGTTATTTTTCATTTCCATTTATATTTCTTTATCTTTTTTTTGTGATTAAACTCTGCTTTTGATATTTCAGAGCATGACTGCATCTCCCCCACCCTAAACCTAATATCTGGGGAAAAAAAAAACAAACCCTTTCTCGACAGAATAGTTTACTAGAGACACAGCGAAGGGTCACCCAGGAACAAGCTGCAGCGATGGCAGAACCAGCTGACCTGCAGTAACCTGAGCCTGCCCAGCCACTCCATAACTGATTAAAAACGAATCTTTGGCTAAGTCACTTTGGTGAGAGAGGGCAGTGGGAACTCTTTCTCCACTATTGTGTCTGCCTGAAAAATGATTTAACACAGACATTTCTTATTTCATAGGTGAAGGAGTCCATTTGGCTTAAAATCTCCAGTTATTTTGCAACTATCATTGCAGAAAAAATCGGCTTGTTTTCAAGAACGGTCTCAATTTGAGAGTGTATTTTGCTGTATAATGAATTCTCTGATTTGTGGCAGCCTCAGAGGCTGAGAAACTCTTCCAGCTTGCAAACCTGATGTGCTATAAAACTTTTAAGACATTAGATATTATTTAGTGAATTATTGAAAATGGTATTGTTTGAAAGGCTTGCAAGCTTAGCAGAAAGGGGAGGAAACAAAGTTTGGATTTGAAAACAAAAGGAAAGACAGAAAGAAACTGCCGGCGGGTTGCCACTGAGCCAGCGAAGGAGGAGTTGTCCAGAGGAGTGCTCCATGCTGCTCCAATATCTTTTTAATGCGCACAGCAACTTCTACACAGCCCTTCTTTGCAGGGAAAATCAGGACTGGGCATACGTGCAAGAAACATACTGAATGAGCAACAGTTTCATATTTAATACCTTTTGTGTCTGGGTACATAAAATGCATGTTGATGGTATCTGAATAGGTACAGATGAACGAAACACCTGCCTGCTGCAGGATTTGCTTGAGATTGGATTTTTCGTGTTTTCTGGGACAGGTTTAACAGAAAACCATCCCTCTATCTTTGACTTTTCCTCTGGACAGACTCAGGATATAAATCTATGCAACTAATTAATCTATCTAGAGACAAGGCTTTAGTTTAGTGTTTCCTATTGACCGGTTGTAGGCAGCTCTCTGCTCAGCAAGCAGGGGCTTTGAAGTGCCCTTTGGAAGCACTTATCTCCTCCCATCCGTGTAAGAATTCTAGGAGTCTTGCTTAGCTTTGGAGCGATCTCGGGTCTCAAGTCCTGCAGTGGCTCAGTGATAGGCATTGAGTTCCATTACTAATTCTGGTTGTTTGACTCTTTAACACGGCACGTGCTGTAGTGTACTACTTCTTGGGTAGCAGTTTCAAGTAATCAAATTCCTCAGCAATTTTTCAAACACTAGCCACTGCACTAGTTGTACCCTGGTGATTTTGAGTCATGTTTTGCCCTGCAAGTCAATGAAGATATGATAATTAGTTACTGGCCTGAAGCACAGACTGCTGTGACAAGAAGCAGCCAACTCCATTAGTGTATTAGCATTACAAATGTAAACCTTAGAATTACAAAAGAAGTAGAACTAATATTTAATCTTGCTCTTATTTCACCTAAACTGTTTGAACTCAAGATGCAACTGAAAATCATTTCAGTGAAAATTCTGTGATGAAAAAATACAATAACCAAAATGAAATGTTTAGATTTTAAATTAGTAATTCAGTATGGTGAAGATTAGACGTAAAGTAGGTATCCATGTAGCCACATAATACAAACATAACTTCAAATAAGACAGAATAGTTCTTTTGAGTAATAAAGACAAAGAACTTTCTTGTCTTAGGGCTAATAATTCATTTAACCTGACAGTTATTTCAGAGGGTTTGGATGACTTAAAATGGAAGTTTCTGGGGGATGCTCTGCACAAATAGATTTTATACTTGGCAGCTATCATAGCATTTTATTCCTGAAAAAAAGATTTTGTACTCCAGGCATACAATTAGACAAAAAGCACTGCATTCATCATCTCTTTCCCAACTTACTATCATTATTTGTCAAAATCTTTTCTCGCATTTTTTTTGGCCTTGTCAAAACTGAATTACTTTCCCTTTAGAAAGGCAAGTGATTCAGCTCAAATTAAGTTAGTAGGAATGTTTTGCTTCTGGATCACGTTTAGGATTAGCACTAGTGGTTTTACATAAACAAACTGCAAAGTTCAGAATGATTTAAGTGGGGCAGAGTTTCACAATTACCTCTCTTGACATACTTTTTCTCTCCTTTCTCTCTACTACTGCTCAGCTATACAATATTTCTATATTATCATCTAATATGGAACAGTATTCAGAAAGTGCATCACAAATAGAAAATATGCTCCTGTTTGCTAAGATCAAGTGGTATGGAAAAACACTTTTTAATTTATTTTCCTTCCATAGCTCTGTACAATCTGTATTTATCCTGTGACACTGATTTACACTGTGCTTTTAATGTGTTGTTCCTCTCCAAAAAGAGTTACTAATATCCTTATAATAGCTGACAGAATAATGCATTGGCACAGGAAGATTTTTAAATTATTTCCTTCTATTTTAAGTCTGCATGAACTACTTATCACAAAAGTTAGACTGAGTGAACTGCAAGACTGATTTTTTTCCTCCTTAACTGATCAATTAATTGTGTGGGTATTGTGGTTAAATAGGAGGGAGATTGGTCGTCTCTAGACAGAGATTACTGACATCTATAAACGTATTCAGTTTGTCGGCCCTGGGATTTTACTGAGAGTGGTTCAGTACAATAGAATATCCTGATAATTTTCTTTAGCAAATTCCAGCAGAACTGTTGCACAGAACGAAATGCCAGCAAATAACAGTAAATCTGAGAACGGGGGGAAATACAGCCGTATTACATCATTTCAGACGGGATAGAAATATTCTTCATGAACACTCTTGGATAAAATGTATTGATTCCTAACTGCAATTTACTGTTCAACACAGTCATATTTATTCACTGTGCAGACGTGAATTATACAATTTGTACCTGCTGATAACCAAAGGAGAGAAAAAGTCCACTCCAGACCTCAGCCACAAAATTTCAAGCATTCCATCATCCATAAAATCAATGGAGAAACAGTAATAATCTTTAAGGTGTTTTCAGTAATGAAGGTTTTACAGTGGAATGAATTCCCAGGGTGAATTAGACTAATTCAGAGTCTGATCGCTTATAGAAAATGCTGCAAGGCCTTCACTGTAGATTTATGTTGTATTCAAAATCTATTTGCAGTAATCTCCAAGGGGGAGGTGCGCGTGGAATCCCTTATTGTGCAAACACAACTTCAATGTTGGGAGAAAGGAGACTGCACAGTAGCAGCCATGTCACAAAGGATGAAGTCCCCACTCCTCTTTTTGAGGAGTTTTCAACATTGATCTAAACAGACGTTAAACTGACTTGTGTCTTAAAAAAAAAAAAACCCACAGGAGGAGCCCCGATAGGAGGCAGAGTGACCGGTGGAAGGACTCCCGAGATAGAGCAGAGCGCCCCCGGCCCCGCCATCTTGTGGGGCAGGCGGCCATCCGCCGGGGGCAGCTGGGCACGTACCCGCCTCTCCTTCGGAGGGGTCTCGCCCGCCCCGGCCAATCAGAATGAGGCGTGTTGCGGGGTCCGGGCGCGGAGACGAGGCCCGGGGCGGTGGCTGAGGGGAGCGGCGGCGGGGCCGTGCTGTACCCCGGGTTAGGGGCGCCGCAGCCCGCGCTGCTTCCTCCGAGGGCTGAGTTGTGCGTGTGTCTCTTGAGCTCAGGTTGTGGTTGATGTGCTAACGGGGCCCGGTCTGCAGAGGGTGCAAGTTAAAATAAGTTTTTAATTGTAACGACAGCTCAGTTGTGCCATTGTTCAGCCGAGGGCCCCAGGGGAGCGGCCTGTGGTGCAGGGAGACGCCGCCTCGGGAAAGTGGAGTCGCCCAGCTCCGGGGGAGGAAACTGCCCGCTGAGCCCAAGTGGGCTTGTTCTGTGTGAGCAGGCTGGTGCCGAATAGGCAAACAGGGCAAATGTTCTCTGAGTAATACAGATATATTGGCATTATCCTGTGTTCTCAAGTTACAGAATAAAAAATTCCTTTGCAAGGGCTCTTAATCCAGTGCATGAGCGCTCACTCTTGGCTTTTTAGCAGTAAGAACAATGAATTTTAAAATTAGGTGCTAGTGTTTACAGCATTGAGCTGAAACTTCATACGCTACTCCAAATATGAAATGCAGTTAATGTATAGAAAATCATCAAATACTGGTAAAACCTCAGCTCACTTCTCCCATATGAATCAATACTCTTCTGAATGTTGCACAACAGGAATAAAGGAGGTATAAAACTATGAAATGACTAGTGCTATTGGCTTCTGGGTGTACTTAAACAAGACTCAGTTCGAAGTTACAAGTTCTAATTAATTGATGATGAACAGCAAGCCAAAAAAAAAGTGTTAAGTAATCCTCAAACTCTAGCTTATGCCAAGTCTCCTTGTAAAATATTGATGGCGGCTGCTGTGTTAAGTTGTAATGGCAGCATGTATTTTCTTGCATAATGTTCTTAAATATTTAGTGACGAGTGATAATGCTGTCCCACAGAAAATCCCTGGGACATAGCACATCTATGAAATGCTTCTTGCAGAGACCTTTTTATTACAGCTTCCATCTCAGTGTAAGTGCAAGGAGAAGGGTCAGCTCCTATTGCTTCCCAGAAAAACCTACTAAGCCCGTTCCCTGAGTTCCGCTATTCATGGATCATCTATCTACTAGTCACTTGTCCTGGTTTTCTCTCCAGTTTCCTGCCGTGTTTGCTCAGCTGAGGCCATGCTAACAAAGAGCTGTGGGGACCAATTTCCCAGGCATTGCTCCATGCCTGAGATAATGCCCTTCCGTGCTGTCACCATGCCATGGTGAGGTTGAGGTCCCCCCAATTCCACCCCGTGCCGACATCTCAGCGATGCCTGGTGGGAACGGCTGAGAGCTAGTTCTGCCACGGGTTAGAGGGAAACACAACTCACCAGGATGAGTCAGGTCTGAGTCAGGATAGTCTCTTTAAAACGTATTCAAAGCTGCCTAGCAAGTGTGAACCACGATCTATCATACAGCATGCAGTATCTGATAAATACACCTAGAGCCTCCCTCCTCCGTGACACACAATAGTACTGTCTGTACTATCAGTAAGGATGAAACACTAAATAATTGAACAGTATTGATCTTTAAATTGAGTTACCAGAACAAGAGCATTTCCTGTATATTTTCCCAATAAAGTCACTGCGTTCCTGTCTATAATCATCGCATGAGCCCATTGACAGGTTCGGTAGTCTCAACAGATTTTAAACGTCAATACAGAGAATGAGTGTGTATGTTTTCGAACATCAAAAACATTTTAATTGTTCTTATTTAAAGCTACAAGCGCTCAATCAAACAATGCCCTTTCTGTCTTAGAGCAAAGCCTGCTGCAGTACCACAGGCATGCGTTACCTAAATCAAGTTTAAAGACTTGCATTAACCATGAAAACTGTAGCACATCTGATTTAAAATGCCATTCCCCCATGTTCAGTTACGTTGCCAACTTTATGAAGACAGGTATTTTCCTTTATCTTCAGATGAGCAATAGAGTTTTCAAAGGTGAATATGGGCAGCATTCCACTTGGTGTATGGGCTGCTAAGGATAGGTCAAATAATATGAGTTAGAAATTTGGGACTTTCAAAATACCATTTTACAATGGCAGATACAAGTTAGTTATGTTTATCAGCTATGTAATAGAGTAACAACAGCTACTGCTTGAAACACGGGAACTTGCCTGCATTTTCAAAGGTTTGGATGCCAGAGTTGAATGTAAAGTTCCCTGTGCTCCTACAATGCTGTATCTTTAATTGCAGTTTTCACTTGTGCCTTATCCAAGCAAATACCTGCATTCGTTGTGATCACCTGGTGTTATTTGCACAAGATTTATTTCTACATAGAAATTTTCAGATACGGTGCATGCAGAGGAGGCCCTTATATTTTTGGTGCAACTACTTTCCTGCCTTTCTGAGGAGCTCGGAGCAGGACATGGAGGGTCAAAGTAGTCGCAGGCAAACACATAGACTGCACCTCAGTGTTAGTATGAACCAAGCTTGTAGCTGGTTTCTCAAAACACAAAACTCAAGAAAACTGCATGCTTGAGATTATTTTTGTTCATTTCTAGGTGACTCTGTATGGAAATAGTGCTAGAAGAGATCACAGCCACTTAGATGAATCCTCTGATCTCTAATATTCTTGCTGTCCTTCAACTGCATCATTCTGTGGAAGGAGGTGTGCAGCCAGAAGAAATGACTGTGGTCAGGATTTCCATTTTTGCTGATGTCCAGATTTTTTCAAAGAGTAGTTCAGTTTCCAGATAAACTTTCTTGAAGGGCTTTTTTTTTTTTTTTTTTTTACAGTAGGGGAAAATATCTGCTTTTAGGGTAAAACTTCAACTTTCACTGTGGAAATCTTCAGACGCAAGTGAAAAAAAAAAAAAACACAACTTGGAGTTGGTCCAAACATTTCTTACCTTTAGTTTTGTTTGCAACATTGAAAGGTTTTGTTGAGTGGTGGTTTCAGCACAGTCAAGATCTGTCAGGAGTTGAAAATGGGGTGGGGTTGTTGTTTTGGGGTTTTTTTAAGTATTATTATAGAAAATGTACAGATTGCCTCAGTAATTGCCACAGTCTGGTACAGATTTTTATGTATTAAGGGCAACAACTTCAGCAGGTGAGAAGCCACATAGAGCTGCGTGTGTCAGATGAGCTGTATTGATTTAATCTAGGTGGTGTGTTGGGCCCCCAAACCTTGACTTTGTGTTTAATTATTCTCACTTGTAGTTCTATAGACTTAATATAGGAAAGAAAACCCGTGCGTTCCAATGTCATGATAGTAACCTGGATTGCAGTTTTTTCAAGGTTACGGACAAAGTGAAATTACTGCACTGTAAAGCTGTCACAAGGGTACAGCTTTTCTAACTTACGGAGAATCTGCTCCTAAACTTGAAATGACGGGCTCATTGCCAGCTTGGGAGAAGTCTCCACAAGTTTATTGGGAAGTAATGCTTGTAAGAAGCATCTCCAGATTCATTTTGATACAGAAATGTTTTACAGATTAAAATCTGTTAAATGTGAAAATAAAATTTGCCACATCAATCATCAGCAATTGAGAAAAACCCAAACCTAGGGAAATAACTTGTAATGAAATCAGTCTTTTATAGACTTTTGAGCGTGTCGTTCTGGGGCAATTTTACCTTTTATGTTCTCATAATTTCCTATTTGACTTTTACTGCCAATTGCTTTAGCTATTGATTAGGAAAGGAAGAATGTGAACACACTTTTGAATGATTGGTACACAATGCTGCTAAATATGACTTGCAAATATCAGCAGTCAGGATTCATCCATCTAAGGAACCAGTGCACCATATGAAAAACCCTCGCCATCAGGAAATGTCAGAGAAATGTGGGGCCAAACAGGAAATTCTGACAGTAAAACGGATGGAATGGCACTGCAAGGAAGGCAGATCCCTGCGCATTGATTCAGCAAAGTACTCCAGTCTAAGCCTTTAGTTTTAAGCAAATTAGTGCTTAGGTGCTGGGGTGCTCCTGTGAGTACTGGGTGCACTTGGGTACTCCTGGTCAATTAAGTGACTTGCAACGGCCATTAATTATTAAATAAACTTGAATTATACTAATGGACTCCATAATCTGAAGAATTAATTCAGCACCTCTAATTGCAACGATCTTTCTGATTTGAGGTCCTGAGGGGGGGATAGGGGGGGACACCCCAAAGAAAAGAGGGTCAGAAAGGGTCTGTAAAGGGAGGAGTCGGGTGCAGCATCATTCTCTGAATACCCAGTGCAAGGACAAGAGTCTTAAAGTACTGTAGTGCCCCATGAAGTGGCACTAACTCAAGCACCGTAGGGTCTGGCCTTATGGACTCTTAGGAATGCCAAGGATATTCTGATTTCTCTGTCAGTTTTTTCCCAGTTGATTAGAATCTGCTGCCTTCATAGCACAGCCAGGCTGCGGGTCCCGGGAGCTTAGTCTTGGTGGGAGCTGGCAGTCAGGCATCTGCAGGACCCCGGGGTCTCCATCCAGGCAGAGCAGCGGCAAGGGATGGTCCTACCTTTTGTGTTTTGGCAACTGCTAACTAAAGCTTTATTTTTAAGCTTATGGCTCAAACTAGGAGCTCTGTATAATAAAAACATTGTGCAATCATCTCCCATTCCTCAAATTATCAAATGCAGCATTCAGGAAATTGGAAGACTGATAATCCGGGCAATATGAATTTCTTCCTGTGTAGCTTGATAATATTCTGTGTTTTCCACTAATGTATAATTTCTGAGCAATCTTCTTGACCAGATGTAAACTCATGCTGAGGTTCTGGGATGGTGGTGATGGCTCTCTTTTGAATGATTATCGAGTTTTTACCCTTTAAAATCTAACAAAAAAATCTAACCCCAGCTTTCTACATTTCCTAATTCTGTCTCTCTCATCCCTCTATTACACGTTCCTTAACTTGATTCCTTAGGGGCCTGTGTATGGAAGGCAAAGGTGTCTTTACCGGATAGTTTTTGAAATCTTATGCTTCTCACTCATTTTACCAAAAAGAAATAAATTACCAGAACTTTCCCTGTTACTAGCATCATTCCTTTAGAAGGATATTGGGGATGCAGGGACTGGAGGTAAAGGAGTTAAAATTTGAAGGTTTGAAATGAACAAAATGATCATAACAATGCAGGAAGGGAAAGAAAAACTTACTAAGAACTGGTATTTTGGATGATTTGTTAGCAGCAGTTTTTCTGAGTTGTCTTTGCATGCATAATTAGTTCTCTCTGGAGATATTACTAAGAGATGTAGCTGGAAAAATTATAAGGGTGCATGCTGTGAATCACAGAGATGATGATTCAAATAATAATATCTGATCAAGAAATAGGTACAATGGACACACATATCTCTTTTAAAACTGAAAGGCAATTTCCGTAAATGAAGGAGTAATTTTATATGATCATATTTATCTACATCAGAAGCAGAAGGATATAATTTATCCCTCACTTTTCTTTTCTATGAATAGTTTATAGGTATGGGTCAGCCAAAAGTGAAGATGTTCAGCTAATAACAGTGTGGATTCTTTAAACAAAATATAACACAGGTTGGTCCTTGTAAGAGAACAAAATAATACTGGGTTTGTATTTCCACAACTGTCAGGGGAATCATTGAAGAAGTATAGGGCAAGAAGCAGGGGAAGCAGTAAATGCTGCTCTTCTGCAGGGCACTCAAGGTGGCTATTCCTCAAACATAGGAATAACAGTGTAGGCTAGGCAGTGTCGGGGTTTGGCTCCAAATGGGTTCTGAAATCCCTTTCCTCTGGGGATGTTCACCCCAGTAATGAGGTGGGAGCTGCGAGCAGGGGCAGGGGTACCCAAGCATCAGCAGCTCATCCCGCAGCACCAGCGCAGCCCCCTGGTCATTCGCCTGCCGTGGCTTCAGCAGCGCCAGATTCAACCAGCCCCAGCAGTAGCCACGCAGGATATGTAGCAAAGTCCTTTCTCATTCTTTTAGAAATAGAGTTGTTTGGGGTTTTTTTTGTGTTGCCATGTCTTTGTCTTAGAAAATAAATAATTCTCTTGCTTCTTTCAGTTAGCTTTCCCTCCATACCAGTGCATGCTACCACAAAAAAAAAAAAAAAAAAAAAAAAGTGCTTTCTATATTAAGCATACTGAGATTTGTTTTGACGAGTTTTCAGGTGATAACTATTTTACTACCTTTCTTACTGTTACTCAATGTCAGTATTGCAGTCTATTTCTCAGCCAGCAAGGTGGTTCAAAGATGAAGAGAGAAGCAGCTCAATAACCACAAAGAATTCAAAATTATGTATCATAAGGATTAGGACAGTCGGGGAAAAGGGACTGTGAAGTTTCAGGTCTGTTTCCAACCAAAATTTCTCAAGGGAGAGGGGAAAAAATTACACTGCAGCTAAAAATGAAAATGGCAAAATAAAATATACACGAAGGTGAGAATCAGGTATTAACTTTGAAATTTGATTTTATGCTTTCCCAGCTAGAGAATTCGAACTTTTTGGAAGCAGATGACAAACCAAAACACTGAGGGGGAGAAAAGAGAAAAGTAGAAGAGGAGGTGATTGATAAAAAGGATTAAGTATACAGTCTTTTTTAATGAGACGTTTCCATTTATGCTGTGAGACTCAGGAACTTGGTACCATTTAAGTACTGTGTGTATTGTACTGTCTCCGGCAGCTTGCTCTTCATTAATTCCTCGCACCCCACACACCATTTCTGATGTGTATGGCTGAATCTTTGCATAAAACAACCAACGAGGGGTAACAGTAGCAGCAATACTTTGGGGTTTTACACCCTAGAGGGTGGTGCTTTATTTGCTTTTTTCATGATATATGCAAATGTTTCTTTTATTTATCTCAGTAGATGACAAGGCTGTGCTAATGAGCACTTTAATAAACCAGTAGAAAATGCCACTGAAACAGAAACAGAAGTAGATAAGAAAACCATCATATCCTTTTTCTTTCACGCTCATGTGCCACATTCTGTGTGAATCCAAGCCCCAAATCTTCAAAGATTTTATGGCATAAGGTCCTGTGAGGAACCAGCAAAGAATTAATCAGGAAAACTTCCACCACTGGTGTTCAACATATGCCCAAATGCTTTGCTGATACGGGATATGAGCAAAACTGTTGGGCAAAGACTTCTTCAAACAAAGTTGTGAACATCAGTGGAAGAAGCATCCACCCTAGCCTACAGTTTCTGCCTCAATTGTCACCTGTAAAATCGAGAACAGGCCTCTCTGCTGAGGTTTACAATGAGATTGTCAAATGTGCCGAGATATTTTAGGTTGTAGGTACTCATTCCTTTTTGAACTGAACTCCTTTCATGAAGAACACCAAAGAGCCCTTAGATGACAGCAATGTTCCATTATATTTGGGCTCTATTTTAACAGCTACTTGGAAATCTAAACCCAATCACTTGAAACTGAATTTTCTATTCACCATATAAACCTGAGACAGTGAAATTGCTCTATCATCTGTGCGGGGAAATAAAACTATTATAACCCTTAAAGCAAAAGCATCTGGACTTTTCCCTTCTCTTCTCTCAGGCACAGTTTGTATCTTGGGCCGTAGGCCTGTTAATATCAGTGCAGGAATTGATCAAATTGCAGCTCGTCAGGGATGTTGCAGTGAAGTGGTTGTAGCAGAGCACGGTTACCAGAAGCGACCGTTCCCCGGCTGTATCCACAGGCTGTCCCTTGGCCGCAGGCAGGATGGGGCCAGAGCAGCACCGGGGCAGGAACAGGGTCCTTGAAACACTGCCTGTTTGTTGCACCTTCATCTTGCTCTCTGCTCTCCAGATGGCTTCGTTTTGTCCAGAAACCGTTCTGCTAGGTTGCTTTGAAAGCGCCTGTTAATTTGACGTCTGCAGGCAGGATAAACAGGGGTTCCAGCAGTACACAGTGACTGGGTATGAGGCAGCTTCTCCCTGTCCCGTGGTGTCTACAGGTGGGCAGTCTGGGGACCTAAACTGAGTGATGCATCTTACATTAGTCAGTTAAATGCCACTGTCAGGTTAACCTCTAGCATTCCGGCTTGTTCACTCTCTGTCTGCCTTCAGAATGAGCCACAGCTTTAAACATCCCCTTCTTTTTTCACTTGCGTCCATTGCACATCTCTGGGCTCAGTCTCTTGCCAACCATTCTGGAGCAACTGAAGCCTTAATTCATAGTCCACCTTTCACAGCTATAACCCTAACCGAGCAAACCACTTGAGTACATGTTTATTTTAGTGCATACTTAGCTCTCCATGGTTTCAGTGAGGCTATTTATACCTTCAAAAGTTAAGCCAGTTCCTAAGCTGGTGCCATGCCATCACCTCTGTCTAATGCTAGAAGAGCAGCATATGGTCTAAGTAAAACCACGTTAATCTTAATGGATATAGGAGCTTTGCTGTTTTATAAGGCCCATCATTGGTAGTGTATTTTGGAAGGGTCAGAGTCCGGGCTCCTGAGTAGTGGTACTTGTTTAGAACTGCCCAATGGTGTGTTTTAAAAGTGCCTGTATAGATTTTTACAGTAACTGTATTCTACATGCAGAACAAATAACAGTGGGCTCAACACTAGGGAAAAGCTTTCTGTTTTGGTTTGACTGATAGAAATCTCAGTCCCAAATTCAACGTGTAGTTGTTCTGTACCAGGTGAGCAGGAGATACGGTTGGAATTTCCAAAATACAAAATGCATCCGCAGCACGCTTGGGTCTAACAGACCTATTGCCTTTATGGTCACTAAATTGCAATAATAAGAGATTAGAATCAGCAGTTTGGCATGTAAAACCTACTATACACATTTTTTTCCTGAGCAATAAGTACCGGCATAATGGTGATTTACCCATCAAACAGGGACTGCCAGGATTAAGTGTCAGAGACTGCCAGGAGGAGCAGGATTTGGCTGAAAGGAGTTGCTCTTTCCTAGCTGTGTCATGATGGAAGTGAACCGTAGCTGGGGTCTCCCTGGGCTGAAATGAAAAGAAGCCACTTCAGGAGCACAAAAGGCAAGAAATCAAAGGGAAAAATTGTGTTTCTGTTGTCATTGACTTTAGAGCTCTTTTTATCCGTGAAGTAAATGCTGATTACAACTCATCACAACAGGCCATGCCTACCAAAATGCTGTCAGGGCTTGTGTGATTGCTCCCGATGCTCAGAATGGCAATGCAGATGTGAGGCTCTGCATTCTGTGCCTTCTGCTTCTCAACAGCCCCATGTACGTGTTGGAAATGCTGATACTTCATGCCAATGTGTATTAGCCCATTTGACCCCTCACTACTGTGTATATTGATCTGCTATCGATATTTTCCTTGCTTATCCATCCCATGCCACATACCATCTTCCGCTGCTACCGTTCTCTATCTCGTTTAACTCTGGAGGAAAGGCAAATCTCTCTTCTCTAAATGTCACAGGAGCAAGAGAAGTTAAAAGTAAAGTTTTCCAAGTTAGTGTGGAACATGGAAAACCTGGATAAGGTGTTTCTGTTAACTAGCTAGTCTCCAGTGAGCTGAACTGATGCAAAATATTTCACCTTTTTATAGCAATTTGTTGTTACTGTCCTTAGGATTAGAACAGAAATTTCCAAAATCTCTTATGGCACCTGGGATTTTCATTGCCAACCAATACTGAACCATTTACAGCCTTCAAAATCTAGAGGAAGAAGAGGCGAGCATTAAATAAGCTTCTAATCCAAAACAGTTCTAACAGCTGGTGAAAAGGAGAGTATTTTTATTCAGATCTTTGCAATGCTGTAAAAGAGATACGAGCCTTTGTTCTTTCTTGGGTTTCTTTTTTTTTTAATTTGTTTGAACAGCAGTCGTGAAGAGAAAATATCAATTCAGGTAGAATCACTGATTTTCAAGGATTAATATAAACCATTTTAAAGCTACCTTGCTAATTAATGCCTGATGCCTGAATAACTTCCACTACCTGCAAAGTCTTATAGTGATCTAGACATTAAATAATTTCATATTATGCAGATTAGTTTTCTCTCCAGCTTTAATATCAAGTTAGGGTTACACTGTTTTTCACTAGGAAGGAGGGATATGCATGCTGACTATGGGTAAATTATGCTCCCTTAGTATTTAATACAATTTAATAAAATAATGATACTTTCCTAATTGGGCTTACTCATAACTTGGCTTAAAGTCTAGTAAAAAAGCAGCGAAGACCTGGAGCAGACACTCTCAAGGGACAAATCCTGATTCTCTGGAGTACCAGAGTATCCTGATGGGAAGAGAGCTGAGCCGTACACCTGGAGAGGCACCGTGTGTGCTCCGCAGCGCTTGCTGGGTGCTGCCACCCCTGCCGCCACGTGCCGTGCCCAGAGCTGGCGTAGCAGCACGTCCGCAGGTCTGTCACCTTACAGAAGGGCTCTGCTGTTCCCTTTTGATGAAGGCAGTACGTTGACACACGCTCGCAAAGCATGAAATTATCTAGGCTTGTGGTTTTAGTACCTTTCTCTGACTTTTTAAACAGGAGATGTGGACAAAGGCAGGTTTTCAGACCATGTGCCACCACACCGCGTGAAAGCTGAGGAGCGTATTTTGATCTCCGGCTGTTTCTGTGCAGAGTATGTATAACTCCAGTCGTTCACACAGGAGTGCAACACACACACTGAAATCCGGTTGCATCCCTGTAGTGTGTGTTTATGGTTTTCTGTATCTAAAAGAGTATAATAGCCGTACCTATCCTGACAATCTTTCTCTGGTAAATCCTTAAAGAGGCCAGAGACTCCCTGGTAACAGAGAGTTGTGTTAAAAGATGAAGGGTTTTCATGTAGAGAAACTCAAGAGAGAGAGGAAGGCAATTTCTAGTGATCTCTCTTGACCTTTTTTCCTGAATCCTGATTGTTTCCTGCCCTGCTCCATCCTTTGCTGGACATCTGTGATTACAAAGGTTGCCAACAGAAGTGATGAGGGTTTCTGTGATTTTTGCATGTGTCGGCACAAATTGCTCTGGCATCACCAAGGCTGACTGCGGAGCCTGGCATAGCAGCTGGCAGATGTAACTGCAACACCGTGGCCACTAACACCCTGGGTATGCTCCAGCCCCCAGCCTCGCCGGGAGCGGGAGCGTATGCCGCTTCAGCACGGAGTGATCCTGGCACAAACTGAGGTTGCACTGCTTTTTGCATTACCATTTGCAGGATTTTATACTAAGGACCAATCGTGTGTGTCATATGCAGAAAAGAAATCTATTGGTGGTTTCTAGTTCACAATCTTCCTTTTTTTTTAAAAAAAAAAGAAAGAAACCAAAGAACTCCACTTGTAATGCTGCCTCCCGTTGCTTGAAGCCAACAGAAGACCTGCAGTTTCCATCCAGTTGATGTTAATGTAATTTTGAAAGTTAATTCGTTCTCGAGTAAGACTGAAAGGGGAGCTATCCCATGGGATGGGTAAGCGAGCAAAGGATGCAGAGGCACTTGAGATTTCTGGCTTGTATTTATCCTCTCAAACATACTTGATACAAATACATGGTTTCCTGGACAACTTCTTCAAAGGCCATCTGGTTCAGAGGCATTAGGCCCACTCCTAACTTTGCCAGATTCCCTCCTTAGAGGGTAAATACCAGTAATTGTGATTTATATGTGAAGCCTGCGTAACAGCGCGACTGCCCTGGCTCTCCGTAGGCGGTCTGCCCTCGTGAGATCCGGGAGCCACGCTGTGCCATATGTACCTATCAATTTGATCCTATTTCTTGGCACTTAACGCACCGCCAGAAATTGTACTTGCTGGAGGAACGAGGAAAGGGTTTGAAACTTGTGAAAGCCATCTGGGCAAGGTCAAAGCAGACATAGCAGGAGGCTGCTGCCTGCACGTAATTGGGGAAGGGAGATTCTCACACAGCAAAAAAATTTAAATGAGCAAAGAGGCAGACAGCTGCAGGCAGGGCACGGGCTGAGCATCTGCCCTCCGCGGTCGGTTACAAACTGGCTGGGCATGATCTCCGACTGGCCATTAGGGTATACACCACTTTCCTTCCTAAAGCAACTGTCACATTTTATGTTCCCCCATGAAAAAGCTTCTGCAGACAGGCAGGGACAAGCTCTGCTGGCCCTGCGAGCCACGGGGAGCTGCCCGGCACGCGTCCCGAGCCAGCTGGAGATGGTGATACTGGGCTGGAGAATGAGCTCTGGTTCTCAGCCCTGTGGCAGCTCTGTATTGTTGCTGCTCAGCTTTCCCTTTGGATCAGGTCTACATTTGAATGTTTCCAGCCAAATCAAGGCTCCCAGGCGACTGCCTACAAACTATCAGGGTGATTTACCCCAATTGGAAAGACTCAGTTCAACAGATAGAGGGTAATTTACTCCTGTAGTGGAAATATAAACTGTAAGAGACCCCAACGGTTATGGGTAACCCAATCCACACATCACATTGCTTTGCATGATACCACCAGGAGATGCATGCAGCTCGAAACTGAGCTGGTCAAAGCTGTTAGGTATTTTGCAGTTTTTCCTTTACACTGGGAAATCTTTGTCCAAAGCCAAAAGAAAAAAGTCTTACCTACAATTCGTTTACTTAAATACTGTGCTTTTAAGAAGGTGTCCATACCGAAAATGTTAAGCCTGCTGTCGTTTCACTGCGCAGGTTATATTTTGGGAGACTGTCGGGAATGTGCCATTGAAGGAGAGAGGTGGAAGTGCTCATAGGTTAAGAACTCTGAGACAGTGCCTATAACAGGAGCCTCTTGTACAGCACCAGGTAAACTAAAAAATAGTAGCAGAACTTGAGAGGAAAGGAGAGGCACCTGTGAATCTCTCAGCAGGATGCTAAAGCTGCCAAGAAGGAGTCTCATGCAGAATGCTGGTGCGTTGTCACTGCACAACCCAAGCCTCCCAGCATCCAGCAGCCTTACGTGGAGTGGGGCAAGAGAATGCTTTCTCTTCGTTTCATAATGCAAAAAAGCTTGTCAGGCAGCAAAGAAAGCGTTTTCACTTACATTTAATTTAGATTTCTTTATAGTTTTCAATGCTGCAAACAAGCCCTTTGGCCCTGCTATAACTTTGCTGTCATTACCTGTGTGCATCAGAGCATCTTCCTGATCGACACAGATGAATGTCATACATACAGTAACAGATATCTGTTAACGTTTGCAGGGACACTTTCTTACAAAAATAATAGAAAATGAGTAAGTCAGTCTGCAAAAGAGTGTTCAGCGGGGAGTCAGGGGACAGGCAGCGTGTCACTGTAGTGTCGGCAGAAGCTCACAGACAGGCTGCCATTTCCCCAGCATGTTGCCAAACTGGCCTCAGAGCTGCTCATGTATTTTGGAAGACTTTGTTGGGATTTTGTCGGTTGCATTTTTCTAAAAGCTGTGGCACAATGGCAGGTCAGGCAGGGTAGGCCAAAGCCGTAAAAGTTATATGAGCGTGATTTTGGCATATGTATTACATACAGAAATACTCTGGATGGAAATACTCTGCTGTTGGGTTTTGTTGTGTGGTTGGTGTCAGGGCGGCTGCAGCCTGGGTGGGTCTTCAGGGCAGGTCCAGTGGGAAAGAGGTTCCCTATCTGTAACTGGTTACGGAGGGGAATTAGCGTCTTCGTGTAATGATCTCATCCTGCACCTCCACCAAACCAAATATTTTGGTGGTGCTGTTTGTGTCACCCTTCCTCACTGGAGCAAACTCCATGGACGTGCTGAGAGAGGACAGCTGGGGTTGGGGTTGAAGCAACAGCCCATGAGTCTGTTTTCTACCTGTTGTGTACTGATCTTCAGAGTACGCTACAGACTTCAAAAATTAGGCTGAAGTTTTGGTCAGGAAAGTTTTGCTGTTATCCAATTTCTCACTGGGGAAAGCAATTTGGGTGTGAGCAGTGGGAAGGGAATTTCGGATTTCATTATTGTTAGTAACTGTTCTGAGGAGACCTGTCCTCAAAGATACGCTTTCTTTTATATATCATTCAGAATCAAGCGAGAAAAGCTTTTGTTTTTAGAACCCTGCAGATAGCACTAAAAGCCATGTGGTATCCCCGGATAATGAAGGAAATACCCTTCTCTGTATTATGCTCTGCGCAGCGTTTGAAGCTGAGGGATTTGTAAGCCATCCTTTTTTCGCTAGCACATTTGGAAATGGAATTTCACTGTATACTCACAAATAAAATGCTGTTAAGAAAACATTACAATGGTTCCCAGTCAACAATTTTTCTTTTATTTGGGTGAAATTATGGATAAAAACTTGAAGGGAAGCATTGACTTCAATTTATTGTTCCTCTTAAGGCAGTTAAATATTCCATTAACTGTAAGCTAAGGCATAATACAGAAGGTGAATGATGGAAGATTAATGACCCGGTTTAAAGGTACACATTAAGTCATTTTATTTCAGCTGCACAGAGTGAGAAATCTCCAATTGAACTAAGTCCACGTACGGGAAAAAAATATGAAACTTATGAGGGAAGATGTTTTTCACTGTTAAACAAACCAGATTAGAGTCTGAGCCACACGGCATTTTTCAAAAGAGCCATTAAGTTTATTGTTCCACTTAATATTTATCTGAACTGGTACCCAGCTGCCTTGTCCAAGGTCATCAGCTGCCCCGCCGCAGTAACTGCACCGCAAGCAGGTCTAAACTTCTGCCCAAGGACTTGATGTTCTAAGTGCTTTGCTTCAGCTTACCAGTCCAAGGGATTCTGGAAGCCGTAAATCCTCACCTGTAGTTCTTGTTGATCATTTAATGAAGTGAATTGCTATTGCTCTTTGTCAGTGACTTACTACAACCGCAGGCAGCCGAGGTCCCTTCAGGTGACCAAGGGGAGGAGGGCACAAGCGCGCCGCCAGCAAGGATGCCCGCGCAGGGTGCGGGTGAGCGGGTTCGGGCTGTGCTGGGGGCGACCCGCACTCGCTGGGCGCGCAGGTCTGGAGCTCAACTCATCCTGTAGGCTCCTTCTCAAGGCAGGAGGGAAAGCAGCGCTCTCCACTGACATTAGACCCGCGCAAAGGCTGAGGAATTGCTGCCGAGAGGTTTGTGTTTCCCTCTCTCAGCTCTGGAGGGAGCCGAGGCACCCAGCATTCCTAACAGATGGAGAAAAAATTTCCAGGGCTGACATTCAATGAGCCAAATGGCAACCGAAGCGTCTAGACCGCGGGAACGACGGTGTTGTTTAAATGGGTTATGGCAAAATGTGCAGCAGTGAATCTGCATGAGAGACCTGTGAAGTAATTCTACTTAGACTGAATTATATTCTAAGGCAAATACCACATTTTTATAAACAAGCCTTCAGTTGCAACAATGTGTTAGAGTGGGCTCTTTTTTTTTTTTTTTCATTTTTCACTCATAAATCTCTAGTGTTTTTTATTTATAGGCTGTGAAACTAGAAAGGAAGAGTGCTTTTTGAGGCATTTTCCTCCTGTTTGGCAAAGCTGGGTGGCATTTCAATAGCATGTTGTTATTCAGCACTTGGAGAACACAGTGACTGTAGGGAATTATGGAGGTAGTGGAGGTAAACTTTTATTACTATGTAGTGCCGAGCTTGATTTACTAAAAAAATGTTGATTTTAAATAACAAGCTTTAGGCTGTGAAACCATGATTTTCTGTTAAGTAAGACTTCATAACATTTGTGAAATATGAAATATAAGTCACACTGCTGCCAGTAGGTTCTACACTACGAGCTTTACTTTAGTAGCAGTGTAGAGCGTAATATTTACTTTAAGCCCTAAATTGAGCACAGAACCTGCAATAAAAATATTTTAAAATGCTCCAGCAATAAACAAAGCAACAGAAGAAAAAGAAAACAAAAGTTGGTGGTAGTGTATTGGTTTTTTGTCATCAAGGCAAATGCACTGCCAGAAATACTCTTAACAGATAAAGCACTTCCAACTATTCCTGGTTCCTTCTTTATTAACATTAGAATAAGCAAAGGAAAACCTTGTAGAGCTGCAGCTACAGCATCTGGCGGTGCAGCTTTTCAGGAAGCACAAAGACCCACACCAAAAAAAAGCAAAAGAGATCTTTTTCAGTGGCGTTTTAACAAGAAATAGTGATTTCTGGAGGCATTTGGGAGATCTTTCTTTTCTGACTCCTGAGTGAATGTCTCCTGTTGTGAGGTTGTCAGCCTGCCTTGGTTCATCCCATGTGCGGGTCATGCCTCCAAATAACACAAATTAAAATAGTATCCTGCACCTTACATGGCATAATGCAGTAGAGCATGTCTTCAGTTTGGAATTATGACACAGTCGGATTGTACTGGTCGTTATGGAGGCAGAGGACTTACATATTGTGCACATAGGTTCCTGCCAGGAAATTCTTAAAGAAACCCGCATTGCATAAATCATAAAAATATGTGAAGTTGGTGGGGCTGAGAAAGCTTTAACTTTTACAGTTAGTAGGGATCTCTTTTTTTAGGGATCATTTCAAAATGTCTCTTTGATCTGTAGGCCTCAAAGGTGAAGATGATCATTATCACTATACAGATAGGTAAATGGGGGCATATCGTCATCAAAGGCCAAAGGTTCAAAGATACTCTGATCCTTTCAAATTCACATACATACCAAATGTCATTTTTAAAGCTAGAGAAGACGAAAGACAACTTGAAACCAGTCTGACTTAGGCTGTTGCTCTTCTCTGGTGTTGTACCAAGATGTTAGGGCTCCTAATTAAAAAATTAAGTAAGTGCCCATATCCAGTAGATTTTGTAGGATCCTAGCTTTAATAGTGGGTGATAGTTCTGCTCTGACTACACCTTTCTTTGATTATACTCCTCAGCAGACCTAGGCAAAGGAAAACGTTTCTGGATCGGTACCAGTCTCAGGCGCAAGCTAAGTACTAAGTAATGGGCATGGGCTGGTCATCTTCACCCAGCCTTTGCCAAGTGTCTTGTTGAACATCCAAAGGTTCACCTTATGCGCATGAATTATTTTGTCATACAACATGATCAACCAGTTGGTAGCAAAAAACAGTTGCCAGAAAACCGGGGTAACTCTCACTGAAAATGCCCACCCCAGTAAGGTTCCTCTGGCTTTTCCTGATACTGGTGAGTTTTGGGGTTTTTTTAAGATGCTGACTGCAGGAACACTGCGGTTCCCTGAAGACTGCTTGCTCCAGATCTCAGTCGGCAATGTCATTGGCAACTTTCCATATACTCTTACTGTACGATTGTAGCATTTGGTTTGCTTTGGGCGTTCATTTCTGAAAATCAGGCCCGAGATAATTTCCTCAGGTGCTCGGGAGGGCTCTGCCTTCCTTCATCCTGCCTCAGAACCACCCACCAGGGTCGGTACGTCCATGCACCGTAGGACTGTGCAGTGCCTCTATGCCAAGACGTGGCCCAAGGGGACCAAGGGAAACAGCAATAGTTAAGAGGAAAGGTAGCACAGTAACCTGAAAAGAAGGTACAACAGGAGTCTGCATTAAGTAACAAAAAGTATGAAAAAGTTAATATTGTAGAGAATCTATAAACAAATAATCTTGAATGTATTGCTGGGTTTTCTTTTTTTTTTTCCTACACCTATTCAACATTGGTATAAGTATCCTTTTTGCTTCATTCTGGGAAGAATACTTTTACTATTAATCTTTTAGCTAAATACTGATGATGAAATTTTTCCTGTAAACTAGACAGGATAGTAAGGGAATGAAAAATTTTGCCCATAGATATTCCCCACTAGAATGACCATGGCCATGAATATGCAAAAGAGATTTTCAACAGATTTTGGTACAGATATATGGAGGCTGAAGATATTGTTGGTCCCTCAGTGACAATAATGTCTCAAAGTACATTTTCTCCCCTAAATTTATTTATTTGCTATTAACAGTAAATCAATGGAAGCTTTCATATTTTATCAGAGTCATTTGAGTTTAAAGCTCCCAAGAGAAGCACAGAGAGAGACAGAGAGAGACTTTAAGTGTTTTTATCAATAAAATGGTGTGCTTTTTAACACTTTTAAAATATGGCATATATCTTCTGGTATATGTGCCTTTTTGCACATATAACCCATGAGTTTTTACTTACTGATGAATCTTTACTGATACATTTGTTTTAACAAGCGGTGAATGATAGTCATTTTATTCCCAAATACTGAAACCAGGATTTTGAAGCAGGATTCTGAGCAGGATTACTCCTCTTTGAAATCAATACAGAACTGTTGGGACTGAAATTGCTCCGTGGCTGCGATTAGCCACATACTCCCTTGAATGCTGCATGGCTCACATCCATTAAACAGTAATGTTTGACTGGGAGGAGTGGATAATATCTGGTAGACACTGAATCGGGAACAGGCAGAGAATGTACAACAGTTCAACATTTTGAGTTTCCAGTTTCTGCCCAGCAAAGGCGAGGCACAGATCTGGAATTAAACCGTCACAGGGACCAAATTTTCTTTCACTCCACTGAGGACCAAGGAGGAGTTTGCCTTTGGGCTGTGTCTGTCAGAAAACTATAAAAGACAAATAGTTTCTCTTTTACACATATTTTCTGCAAAATTTTGCAGACCAAAGATTTTGGGGCAGATTCACTTGGTAACCCAGACCTGATGTTTCAGATTTTGTGTGCAGAGGTGCCTCTGAGGAAAGGTTCGTTTTTTAACCAGCAGTTATGTTGCATGGGTGCCTGCGTGATCACACACACACGGTTTTAACAGTTTTAATTGACTAAAACTTCAGGTGAGCTATGTCTCCGAGGTTCTAGGGGAGTTTTTGTACACATTGTTAACTATAAATTTAAAAAAATATATTTCTCTGGTTTTCAGCTACACAGTGAAATCTGAAATTAGCCTGGTTCAGTGGATGGGTGGCTGAAAATTAATTGACAGAAGAATAAAAGATTAAATTATATTGACTTTCTTTCTCTCTTTCTCTTGCTCTCTCTCACACACAAGTTCTATATTAAAAGACCAAAGCTTAAAGTTTTAGATATATTTAGCACTTCATTACTATCTATTTAATTACTTGGCACCAACTAAATGCAACCTCATTAATTTCTAATATTGTTCTGATAAGCCAGCAGATACCATTATATTAACGGGCCCTCCGAGAGACATCTCAATAACATGAGTATGTCCAGTGTTTGTAATGACATAGAACCTGGACAAATAATGGGGAAGTTAACTTATAAATTATCATCCTAAGATTATTTACATCTGAGTAATACCACAGAGCAAAAAACTAATTGCATTTCTAAAATTTTGTGACTCCAGAGTCTTTTAACATAAAATCATTTGGGATTCACAAAACTAGGGCTGACATGAGAATTCATCAATTTTTTTTTTCACTTGTATAATGACTGACTTTTTTAATCAATGCAGAGATTCCTGTGGATTTCGAAAGAAGCGGGGCTGGGCCCATAAATAGCACACTGTAAATTGCACACTGTACCTGAAAGAGCTTCAATAAAAAAATGAAAAAAAATCCCCTAAATAGAAATGTTTGCTAATGAAAAATGTGAAGTATAACAAGTCTTCAAGTTTAATCAACCCTTTAATTAAATGAATCATTTCGTTTCCTTTTATTACTTTACCTTCACACTCTCACCTCCTGGTTCTTCTTCATGCTTCTAATCATAACCAGCAAAACCTTTGCATTTTAATAATCCTACCTCCAAACTTTTTTGTAATGTATTGATGTAATGTATTGTAATGTATTGTCTGCAATAGAGGGAAACATTGGACTTGTTCAGACTTGCACATTATTTTGAAATTCTTCTCATACAGTAGCTATTACAAAGTATGTGAGATGCGGGTTATTCCAGGATTCAATAGATTGATTGGCTGGGGATTGATTAGTCATCAGACTACATTTGGGAATAGTTAAATACTTCAGCTAGTAGATAAAAATGTGTGTTTTGTAGCATTTACGGAGCATAGGGGAATTGTTTCATTGACCCTGTGGATACATTGTGATATGTTTTTTTCTAGAGGTTTGATCTAGGGTTATTTGGTTTTATTTAAGCAGACTGCAAGATGGGCTTGTGATCAGTGAGAGACTAGAGTGACATTACACCAGGGCCACGCTGTCCGGGTCTGTCACTTGTTTGCTGTATGATTCAAAAAAACACACCACATCTGACATTGTCTCCACTTACCCGTTTCAGTTAATCCATCTTTATAAAGGGGAACTGATAAAGGCACCATAGAAAACTGCTTCTATATGAAAATACGCTCACTGGGAAGAAAAGTGGCTCCTTGCTCCTGGCTAGGCATTTTATGGAGCAGGAGCTGGGACCCACATCTGCCCCTTCTCAGGAATATCCTGTGCTGTAGCGTCGATCGCTCTAGGGTGCCCTCTTCCCTGCTTAGCTGGGGGAACACCCTCCGACCGGTTTGTGAAGTGAGGACTTGCTTTGCGAGTCCTGCGAAGCGGTGGCTCTGGGCATGCCCAGCAGCGGGCAGGGAGGAGCACTCCTGGTGAAAGCCCAGGGCTCTAAGGGCTGGAAAAAACAGTCCACAGTTAGAGCGTCTAAGTTTAACATCAGATGCTGTCAGGGCTGTTAGATGTACTGTGCTTTTGTTATTCCAGTCCGTAGTTACAAAACATTACAAATACCTTAGTACAGAAGAGTCTGCAGTTGCGCACCAGCCTGGGTGGGAAATGCCCACTGCCTTTGCCAGCCGGCGGGTACCCTGCGCGCCAGCCGGCGAAATTAATTGCGAGTAGCTGGCACATTTCCAAACAAGCACTATTCATCCCTTCGTTATCACAGATCTTTGCTGTCACTTCTTAATCAACTCTTCATTCATAATTCTACCGCTTCTATTTTGTTTACATTTCTGGAATGATTGATGTAAACACACTTTATGCTCAGCAGTTGTTTTGCATGAAGATTAAAACTGTAGCAAGCGGTTTGTAAGATACTGAGTCATGACAGAAAAGGAGCTCAGAAGACAAAATTCTGTAGCAGGACTGGGAGCTCAGAAGTAAACCTCCTTCATCCAAATTATCCTTTTTTCTGCCCGATTCCTTGGAACCAAATTTAAACCAAATTTTCTTGCCTTTTAAGGGCCATCATGACTAAAATTGTTCTGCCTTCTGCGTATGAAGGAAAATTTGTCCTGTGTCATAGCCTAAAAAAAGAAAACTAAAGGAGTCTTCTATATAGGCAAGGGGAAGCGATCAAGCAAGGCAATGGCAGGAAAATTAACTGCCCCATTTTGGCATAGTTCAGTCGCTTCCCTATATCTATTTATTAATTGTCAAGCAGGCAAATTCCCATCACTACTTCTTGTGTTATCAAGCTAACGGCATCAAATTCTCTTTCGTGTGTCATCCAAATAATGAACACAAACCCCTGTATCTGAAGACCTGGGCCACAGTGTTTAATTGTGTTTAGTGCCATCTTTATCTATTTTTATATGATTTGCTTCTTAATTTTGTAACTTGTAGTTAAATTAAACCCTTCGTTCTTCTGGTTAACTATTTACTTTTATTTTCGAGCTTTTGACTTCCTCCCTCTTTATCTCCAGATCCCGTTACAGTTTTCTTTTAGCTTCCTTGTTCCTTATATTTGCACATTCACAAGGATCTAAGATTTTCATCCCTAGCAGCCGAACGTCCTCCCCCAACTTCTGCTGGACTTGAGTGTTAGTTCAGCACTTCGAAAATTCAGACCACTCTACTAAAGGAAATCAGTAGCTCTTCAGGAATTGCTGTTCCAGTCAAATTCCCCAAGTCAAAATTCCCTAGTTTTAACCTGCAGATCCACAGAATGGTGGTAATACTAACTGATGCAAATGTTGAAGCACTTGCTCAACTTGAGTGTTGAGACTTCATTCATTATTCTTTGTCAAATATGCTTAAGATCCATATGTGTCACGGTAATTAAAGCGTGTGTGGTGGGGAGGAGGATAAAGAAGGGCGACTAAAGAGACCGTTACTGAATAGATCAAGGAACAGAGCTGTGTTTTGCTGCCGTCACCTTTAATATACTCAGAAGCTCTGATATGGCCTAATCTGTTAACGTAAATTGAAAAAAGTCATGATAGCAAAAATGAATAAGGAAGGAGTGCACCAGGAGGCAGAAGTATAATTAAAAAAGCTCCCTTTATCTAAAAATTTCATTAAAAACAAAGAAACACTCAAACACACAAAGATATATAGGACATAAGTTTTAATTAAAAGTGCAGCTGCTGCTTTGCAGTCTCGGCATAAAGCACACATTTCTCTCTTCCAAACAACCATTGTCTGGCTCTAATGTTTCGCCCAGAACACCTCTGGGTCTGACGTTACCACAAAAATTCACAATGAAATATAAAGCTGATCAAAGCTCCGTGCCAAAAGTCCAGGAAAGGGACTGCGGCTCTGTGCTCCTCCCTCAATTCTGAGCGAAGGCTGAGCATCCTCACCGACACCGCAGGTCCTGGGGCTCCGCCGCAGCCAGGCCGGTACTGAGCCAACCTCTGGGACCACAGCGATGCCAACCCTGTGCATTTTGAATCTGGAGCTGGCATGGGTTTTTGAGGGGGGTTTCCAGTTGAGACACGAAAGTCCTGAATATTAAGCTAATGCAGAGCCATACAGCACTATAAACTCACTAATTCGGTATTTAACAGAAACAGAGTTGGTTTATTAAACTGACTCTTTTTGAGTGAATTTATTTTTGTCAAATCCCTCTGGAATGAGCAGGTTACAGCATTTTACTGGAGAAGTAAGGGCCACGATGATGATCAGAGGGCTGGAGCAGCCATGAAGGCAGGCTGAGGGAGTTGGGGTTGTTCGTCCTGGAGAAGAGAAGGCTCCGGGGAGACCTTATAGGCCCTTCCAGTATCTGAGGGGGCCTACAAGAAGACTGGAGAGGGATTTTTTACAAGGTCATGTAGTGATGAGATGAGGGGTAATGGCTTCAAACTGGAAGAGGGGAGATTTACATTAGATATCAGGGGAAAAAAATTCACTCTGAGGGTGGTGAGCCCCTGGCGCAGGTTGCCCAGAGAAGCTGTGGCTGCCCCATCCCTGGAGGTGTTCAGGGCCAGGTTGGACGGGGTTTGGAGCAACCTGGGCTGGTGGGAGGTGTCCCTGCCCAGGGCAGGGGGGTTGGAACTCAATGATCTTCAAGGTCCTTTCCAACCTAAACCATTCTATGATTCTATGAAGTGTAAATGTTTCAGCTTTTAACAGGTTTGGGAACTTGGGGTTAAGACTCTAGAGGCATATGGGGACTGTTTCCCAGACAAGTTTGGAGTAAGAATAAGGAGTTACTCTGAAGTGGAAACTTTAGCAGTAACTAACCTGTTGGTGCTGGGAAAACCCATCAAGAGTCTTGACCCAGCTCTGTGGGCATCTTGCTCTGGTACAGTAAAAATATTTGTAAACATCAGTCATTTTAGCCAAAGATTTCTGATATAAAGCACATTTTCTCCCTGCTCTGCCTTTCACATTTTCTCCACAAGTCAAGATTTGATTTATTTCTCTTATCTGTAGATTGAGATTCTCACAAAAATATATAACATCTGGCCATTGACTCTTTAAAGAACAAACTCCTCCTCTCAAAGGTCATGTTTCTCCAGCCAAAAATCACCCATCAGTAAAATTACGGACTCAATGATAATTTCCCTTTGTACATTGAGAAGTTATGTTTTAGGAATAAGCTTCTTGAAGAAGCTTTGCTCACTTGCATTCTCAGCTAAGACAGCAAACATATCTCCAGGTCAGACTGTAGTGATTTTCCCCTTCATTGGACCAAAACAAGACCCCATTCAGCGTTTACATCTTCAGAGGGGGAGCAGGATAAGGCCTCCTGCTGATCTTTCCCGTCGGGATGACACTTCCCCATGGGTATTTCACAGTTACTTTCACTAGACAAACCTTAGGAACTTTCCAAAATACTGGAGCAGCTGCAAAATTGTAGGAAGTCAAGTTGGAACAAGATTAATTTTATCTCTTTGGTTACTTTTGCAGTTCAAATTGGTCTCTTGTCTCATTCCAGATCATTTGATGAATGTACAGGCAGAGCACTGGAAGATACTGGTGCGTTACTAGGAACTTGCTTAGAGATGGATCAGAGGAGTTTTGAGCCATTTTCAAATTTTTATTTTTTATTTATTTATTCGTTTAAATGCTGTTTATTGATTTTCCCTCTTCACTTTTTGCAGAGCAGACCTGTCACAAGTGTCCTTCATAAATCCTCACATCTGGTTTCTCACATAAATTTGAGCCAAAAAATTGTTAAGAAAATATTAAAGTAATTTACATTTCTGCCAAGGATCCTAACCTCCCCTCTTCATAAACAGCACAAACATGTCAAGGAAAACTCCAGAACAAAGGCAGTGTGTTAAAAAACTTATTGCCTGCTGCCTGTAGACAATCTTGATGGGATAAAAATGAATCATACCTCCCTGTTATATCTTACTTAGCAAATTTTTCACAGTGAGAGCCAAGGTTAGTGTTCGCTGGTCCTGCATTAAAGTCAATCTCCTTGGCACCGAGACAGACAGAGACACCAGTGTGAAAAGCAGAAAACCAGCAAACCAGCCTAGTCCAGTAAAATTCGGGAGACTCCTCCCCGTGGTAACCTCTGGAGGACCCAGAAGATGTTATGACTTTCACTTAGATGAGCACGTTGCAGGGGTGCAGTGCCAGTGCCGTGGGAGCATCGCAGGGACTCGCAGGGTTCATGGCTGTGGCTGCTGCAGCAACTGTCAGTGCCCAGTATAATAAAAGCTTCCAAAAAGCATCGTTACTGTTGCCACCTGCATGACTTTGACAGAAAAAAGCATTTTACAAAGTTGGGTTCCACGATTAACGAAAGACTGAGGTTGCCATTCCCATATTCTGATCACTTCTTTGCCCTTTTTTGCCTTCCAGTAAGCACTTTTGTGCACCTCGGGCATTTTTTATACTCATCTGAGCCAAGAGAACACTATTCCTGGTGCGGTTTTGGCACCTCCGAGCTCCGCCTGTGTCTCCATTTTAGAAACTAATCCATAGCGTTTGCTCAGAGCACAGCGCTATTGCCACCCCTTGAGTGAAAAAACGGATTTTATTTGGGCTTATATTTCCTCCACAGAGTACTGTATGCTGCATGTCAGGCTGGGGGTAACCCTTTATGTGTGTAATATCCAGAGGATGTTGTGTAAGCATCAGAGACAGCAGCTCTTTTCCTTTTCTTTTTTTCTCTTAGCCTCCAGTGTACAGTGCATTATAAGAAGTTCTTCAAATCATGGCTTAATATAAGCAGCAGAGTTATGTTTGTGTCTTCACATTTTGGCCGGTAAAGCTAATTTAGTCTAATTTGTCTGTTCCAGTTGATCTAAGGAGCTTCAGAAATGAGTGTTGGCAAATACAGTCACAGAAATAAAGTAATAGAAGTTAATTTTGTTGTTAACAAATATCACTGTTGGTGAACAAGGATTTGTGGAGGTCATTTGGGAATCTGATATATATGATTTCATTGCTTCAGTAGTTTGATAGGGATCTTGCTGGTTTACAGTTGCTATTCTGGCTGAGCTTCGTAGCAGTCACTTATTAAACTGCATGTAAAAGCATACAGCGTTATACATAATGGACATTTTTAGCTGAAGCAAACTAGTGAGGGTACAGGGGCTGAGCTCCATCGGTTGAATAAGCCATTCTGTGTTTCAGGTGTTACCCACCCAACGTCTGATTGAGTTTGGAATACACAATTGATGCAGGAGAATTTTAATTTGGATCCTGAAGCCACTGCGTGGTTTCATAGAGGTCTCATCAGAAAGCCAAGCAACACACATGATAACAAAGTTACCTGAACATCTCACCAAGCGTAAGGACCAAATGAAGAGCTGCTTTCCAGCCTGCAGATTGGGTAAGGCAAAGAGACCACACCAGGTGAGTGATGCTGCCAGCTGCCCGCAGGGAGGGCTTTCAGGGTACGGGGAGTACAGTTACAAGATATATTGACGTACTTCAGTGTCATCGATGATGGCAAGGAAAAACACGCCAGTGCCGGAACTGCTGTAAAAATAACTATGGTGCTGAGAAGCTTCAGAGGCCCTTGGGTGCAATTGCTGAGACTCTCCATGCCTCACACAACTCCGACCCCTGCGTGGGAATCGCCTTGCAGTTCGAATCACTCCTCACTCACAACTAGAACTGATCGATGTCATTTATGAGATAATTGAAAAAAACCCTCGCATTTCCCCACTGTTTTTTTCTTGAGATACTGCCGTTAAAGCTCTGTGCAAACTCTGACTTGAAGAAGCATCAATACTGGGGCTCCAAGGAGAATCAGTGTCTGCTCACTACCCATACCAAAACGTGGGTGGCAGGTAGGGCACTGCTGCCTTGAATTGCAGGTGCTGTTTGCAAGGGGCTTTGCTTTGGAATTTCCAACTGTTTGAGTTCCATCTCTGCAAATTATAAATAAAGTTCCTATCAAACTGTGAATCAATGCTTTTATTGGTACAGTTCTCATGTCTGAGGTATTTTTCTTTATAGGTGAATGCTGTATAATTCAATAATCTGTATGGCAGCTGAGTTATGATACTTGAAAGTGTTTGCAGTATCTGGATGAATAAGCTAATGACTTTTATGAAATATGAAGAATCATCAGTCAGATATTGCAGTAGTCAGAGTCTTTACAATTAACGATAATCAATAATAAATAAATAGAGATAGACAGGTAAGTGTTTTTTCAACACTTTTGGATTGTTGATTGTGGAAGTTTACTTACTAATCATTAACTGCAGCTACCTCACAATCTTATTTCATACCTTCATGCTGTGAGAATATCAGTCTTCGAAAGTTTTGAAAATAATGTCTTCTGGTATAAATAGTGCTTACTTGATATCTCGCTAGGTCTTCTTTTTCCTTGGTTTAAATTTAGCAGTAATGACCACATCTAGCTTCTGACATGTCTGTGGCTCTGCCCAAATGAAGGGGCTCTTCTCACTGCGTTTAATGAGAACGTAAAAAAACAGGCAGACCCCAAACACCAGACAGACCCACAGTTACTTTAAACAAGATCACAACACGTTTAATCTTAGTTATTCAGCCATTCCCTGTGGAGAGGTTTTTGAAGTGTGTGCCTGGAGTGGGTTCGCAGGGTTATCTCTAACACTGCTGTTTCCCATGCGCTCACTCCTATGTGGAGATCATTGCAAACCAAAAACTGAAGCTGGTGTGCAAATACGGAAGTTTGAAATCTTCAGTCACAGGTGTATGATTTTACTTCTTTTTGAAACTGGGATCAACTCTCAAATCTGTGCTTTGAGCCCACTCAGGAAGTCTCTACCCATTTTGTTGTTGATGTTTTGATAAATCTGAATCTCTTAAATACTCTCCAATTTATTGGAACTAACTTCTGTGCAGTAAAAATGCTATCCATCAGCTTTGTCTTGTAATCTACACACTGTGTATTTTCCTGCCTGTCCAAGCAGCTTAATCACAGAGATAGCTGAAGTTGTCAGTTAGTTACTGGGTGACTATCACTGTATCTTTCTTTTATTTTCTTTTTTTTTTCTTTTAAGTGGTAGTAAAAATGGCTATACATTCAATTGAGTGAAAGTGAAGTTTAAATCAGAGCCTGATAACTTTGTGCAGAAGAATATGTTAATGAATTGACACTCCTGCTAATGTTAATTAGATTATTCTGAAATAGAAGCACATGTTTCTAACAGTTGGCACACTTTGTCAGTATATGAACAACAATGTTTATCTCCTTGCTAGTTTCCTGATCTTTCAGTATGAATAATTGAAACATTTTAGTACTGGAAACTCAGTATTTCATCTCAGGCCAAACTTAACACATTTCGTTTTATTTTTAGGCAGAAATGCAGCAATAAATCAAAATAATAAGAGTTCGTAAATCTATGGATATGCTTCTATGATTACAGCTGAAAGTATTTGTAGGAAGAAAGCTTTGCCATCTTTTCTGTGCTATCTTACTAAATGGGTCCTTCTAAACATTTTCCATCTAGGCTCTTCTTTTGTTTAAAGCTACTGAATCAGGTAATTCATCATTTATATTCTACAAAGATGCAGAACTGTGATCAATAGAAATTGAGGGCACTCAGTATCTTTTAAATACTTGTAGACCCTCTACATTGTATACAGAATTTGCTGCTTCAGAGAAGAATCCCAAGTGATCAAGTGATCGGCAAAAGGGTATATTTGTGGTTTTTGTCTTTCTCAGCAATTTGCAGTACTTGTCAGACAGCCACTTTACTGTTTATAGATCAGACCCCACCAATATATGCCATGTTGCAGTCATGTTCAAGTTTTCCAACACTCTGAATATTTTTTTGCTCTTCTAAGAGCTCTCTACCAGTCCTGAGTGGTTCATTTCCCTGTAGCTTACTTATTAACTGCAGATGTTAAGTGCTTGTACCGACAGGTAGGTAATGGTCAGCAGGTCTTATTTACAAATAGGGGTGAAATGGAGATGTTTTAACCCAATTGAAAGGTCTCTTGGCTTTGACATGAAGTATGTGGAAAAAGCCTCTTTGGTCACGCAGACTGACCGCAGTGACCTCTTTCTGCTGCAATACCACCTTCAGAAAACCTGCATTTGGTGGGTTTTTACAACACTGTAATTCTGTGCTGAAAACCAGGACTGGCTTCCCAATCTCCGGCACTTGGCAGCAGGATTTCCTCCTTCCCAGAATAATAATTCCTCAGGCAACGCCCCACCTTAGGCACGTGTGCTTTGTATTTGCAGTGCAAACCCTGTGCTCAGACGTGAACCTGCTTCTTACCTTGGTTGTGTGGGCAGGAGCCCAAGTTTGAGTTTGGACAAAATATAGAAGGGCCGAGAAGGAAAGCTCGAGCTCAGGCTGTTTGTCAAAACCAGTAGAACTGGGTGGTCTGTGGGCAGTGTGGCTGCAGAGAGCTGGGTCAGAAAGGATTGCGGTCTCTTACCCATGTCCTGGTCCATGGTTAGAACCCAGGACAAACTTGGAAATGAGCCGATGCAAAAGCTGTATTTCCAGACCGAACCGTTTAATGCAGAATTTCTGAACTCCTTCAGATATTTCACTTCTTGACTTAATCTGCCAGGCAGTCTATCAAGGACCTTCAGAAAGCAGGGGAAAAAAATGCAAAATCTGTTTCGTTTAAGGAATTCGTAAATTTTACCTGACTTTATCTCTGAAATGTCATATTTCTGCAACAGACCTGAACTAGAACTGTACTTGGATCTCTTTTGGATCAAAGGCTCAGGTTTGCTTCAGTGTAAGGGTTTTATGTGAAACCTCAAAGAAAAAGTCGAAAGCTATAGCTTGGAAACCATGGCCACTTTCTTCCTTCAAACTGTATTTTTAATTCACAGTGACCCTTAATATAAGAGGAAAGGCCAAAAAAGTCGAGACGTGGGCATTTTTATTGAAAGCTGTGGGAAGAGAGGGTATGCGTGAGCTTTCCAAAATGAAGTATTATACAGGCAGCCCGAATGGCAACTGTCAGGTCGAAAAATAGAGAACAACCGTAGTGTATTTCTGCTTACTCTACTCATAGATTGTGCTGAATCCGAGCAATGTGCTACCAGGCAGTCCACTTGGGTTGCTTTGTGTTTCACTGTCAGGAGGTGGAATTAGCAAGTTTGGGACAAACTTTCATTCCCAGCTGCTTTCTTTACAGAGGAACAATGTGACAGAATAACTTCTTGAAGGTTTCTTTCATTCTTTTTCAGGATGCTTAAGGGAAGCGCTCCTCTTTTCTAAATTTCCAAGCAAGAAAATCAGAAACCAGTCTGACACCTTTACAGAATTAGGTGGTGATTATGAGTGAACGAGGAAGAGGGAAATTGCCCAAGTCTTTTTTTCTGAAACAGAAATTTCCACTTAATATAATAGCAAATTTTGTTGCCAAGTAATGTCTCATGCAGACTTAACAGTTAGTTTGTAATTGTTTTCCTTTATCTATGTGACTAATGAAATGTACATGATAAAGGACTGTACTAAGAGGCAAATGAGGATATTAGGAGTTTTTATATGTCACAAGTTTTATATATTAAATGTGGAAATTAAATTAGGCTTCAGTCTCCTAGAAATTTATATCTTGGCCCTTGTTATACTTCATATATTTAATTAAAATGATAATATATTTGGCTGCAGTTGTAAAATTATCTTAAAAGAAAGTAATTTCTTCTGGGGCCTTATTTGGGGTGTGAATTAAAAGATGTAGAGATGCAGAAATAATAACAAGGTCTGTTGGGAGAGTGGTCAGAGCCTATTGTTGAGAGTTTATTTAGACCTCTAGTAAATTCAGATTAAAATGTCTGCCCAAATTAAGGTTGCTTATAATTGTGGCTGCTGCATTAGCATTAGAAACAGAAACATTTTCCTGAAGTGTTTCCCTTGTTTAGCTGTTACAATTATAGTCCCAGAACTCTGCTTGGAGTTTCATAAATCCCAGAGTAACACACTAATGTATCCCTTTCCTTTATCTGTTAGTGTAGTTAAAAGTAGAGCTGTCTTTTCAAAGACACTGTGATTGGAATGACTTATGCTGACCAGTTCCAATTTTCTCTCCTTGTAAACTCTATTTAGTGTTACAAAAACAATTCAAAGGCAGATTGTAGGTGCCACACATCTCCTCTGACCTTTAAATCAAATTTAGTATTTCACTCTGTAGTAGGCCACCAAGCAAAACTTGACAGCTTAATAAAGTGGAAATTTTAGGCAATAAATCTAAGAATTCTTCCATCATTCATGAGAAAAGAGATCAAAGCTTTGCCTTATTGTTGAATATCTCCCAAACAAGAGCTTTTGAAACTTGGGTAGAATAAAAACTTGTATCGTCAGAAGTGAATTCTCCTGCCCTAAATAATATATCAAGGAACATCCTACACTCTACTTCAGCTCTGGGATAGCCTGCATGACATGCAGCAGTCATCTTGAGTAAGATCAATTAATGCAATGCTCTGATTACATTACCAATGATGAGCTGCGAATTTCAATGTGTGCAATCCCGAAAGAGCTCCCTTCCCCCAAAAAATAAAGGGCATACTTTAGAAAAGTATTTGGTCAAATACCAAATAATTTGGGTCAAACTGTGGGATAACGTAGCTCCCTATAATTCATGTAAAGTGATGTTTCCCTGCTCTAGGCTTAGTGAGAGGAATTCTTGTCAGTTCTTGTCAGGAGTAACATGGTGCAGATATTTATGAAAACAGCTGCACGGGTTTTTTTACTGACAAAGCAGTTTTACAAAAATACCTTTTTTTGACAGTGATATGTGGCCAAGGTTATGGGCATCGCGAAAGGCGCTTGAGGTAATGACAATGGGAAATGCAGCTCTGGGATTGAAGGCAGAAAAAAACCCAAAGAGAACAATTGAAATGTTTGAGACTGCATCGCAAACAAACATCATTTCTAAGCAGACAAAAAAAGCCCTTGAGGTGCAAAACCACTAGGTCAGAGAAGGTCTGGCTTTCATTCAAGGAACTGTGTGATTATATGATCTGCCTGAAGCGTGTTCTTCAGTGACCCGCTAAAGCAAGACCTGATGCACCATAGAACGGGCAGGAATGATGTTCAGCGGTGCAAAACCACACGCCATATACCTTCCTCTCACGAAGGCAGGGCTTTCCCTTGAAACCTTCCTGTGATTCACCATGGTTTGTTGCCCTCTTACCACAGCCATTGTATTTTGATTACATCGCATGTGCTATATCCCATTCGATTTCTCCCCAAATGTTACCGCCTGTGACTCCACAGCTCCCATGTGAATTTATGCACTCTTTTTCTTAGTCATTCCCCAACCAGAGGCTAAACTAGTCTGGAAAGACATTTCCCAGCAGCTTACTGAAGGCATGAAAAAAACCAAAGTGTTAGAGTTAGGCCAGTGAGTAACAGCACCAAACGAGCCACTGTCTGATATATTCTTTACTAGCATTTGTCACCAAATGCTTTTGAAGATCAAGTCTGTCTTGATCAGGATTTGGCAATTAAAAAAAAAAAAAATGCCAAAAACCCAACCAACTGACCAAAAAAAAAAAAAAAAGTCAAACTTAACTATGTAATGTACACAGCAGTGGAAAGACGTGCCTGAGGGGTTGGACTGGAGACGTTGGTACTGTTTGTCTTTGGAATTGAGGAGATTGTATGGAGTGGTTGGTATTTTGAAGTCTTCTTGAAGAAGGATAAACTGAAGCTCCCTGATTTCAGATATTATACTTGTCTGGGAATACATATTTTGTAAAATACTGGGAGTTCTGAAGTAGACTTTTTTGTTCTGTGGGAGAATGAAATTCAGATCTTTTGAAATTGTTCAGGAAAGAGTATGAGATCTGCCCCAGATACCCAGAGCTGCGCAATTAGGACATTTATCTGGACATCAGCAGGCAGGATGCGACATGACCTCAGATTTTCCATGTCTTATGTAAGTTCCCTTTCCCTTGTGTTTTGATTAGAAATTGCACTTTGAACTTGGAAAATGTTCCTATTTCAATGAGTCAGCATGTTCTGATGAGGAGAAAAAGGGACTATTTCACTTTCCAGAGAAAATTCTCCTCTTTAGCTCCCAGGTGAACTAGCGTAGCAGTATCAACAGTGGTTTTTCAGAACAAGGCAACATCTTTCCATACTTGTTATACTTGCTATGTATCTGTTTGACCTGTGTTTCCCTGGAAAAACCTGCTTAGCTTAGAAAGGAATGTGAGGGGATCAAGTCTGCATTCTGCTCCTTGTAGAAGTCACCTAATGGGGCTTTCGTGCACTTCCATAGGATGCAAGCCTGGGCTGGAAACCCTGTTTTTTGAAAGGAATGCCAGTGCTGCCACACAGAGACCCTCACTCACATTATTCTAAGTACTTAAAGCAGAGTTTAAACAAGTCCTAGGACCATTTTGCTGATCTTCTGTCTCAGGATTCATTTCACAGTAAGAAAGAGAGGACACAAGTTCCCTGTTTGCTTGCCAGGTTCCTTTTTACCTCTTTTGAAATGAATCATTAAGTACTTCTGTAATACTTGAACTGTGAATGAGCCTAGAAGTACCTCACTGTGTCCCCTCTAAAGAATAAAACTAGGCTTCAAACATTACAAATATGTTCTCTATAAATCTATGGACTTTGCTAAGGCATTAATCTTCCAGTGGGGATGGGAAACCATTATCCACCATATGAGTCACTTACACTGACAGTATCTGATAAAAATAGTAAAGGAATTGGAATTTGCTTTTATCAGTGTAGTATAAGTGAGAATTCAGATGGGATCCATTCTTACTGTGTTCATTTATTGTCTATTATTAGCAAAAAATCCATTACTTCAATGGAAATATCAGTAGCGATGTATGTAATTACATTCCTTTTCTCCTTTTTCTTTGCATGCATGAAAGGGGGAGACTTACATTAAAGGGCAGTAAAATCTGCAAATAGGAAGGGAAGGTGATTCTGCAGGGAGAAGCACAGGGATCCACACCCCCTATATTTCTGGGAGCCGTT
>NW_009661368.1:2639846-2686118 GCF_000708025.1 Charadrius vociferus
AGGGAAAGATGATGGGAAAAAGCAGATGACTTGTGAGGAGCCGTCGGGAGCTGCAGGCTCCCCTGGGTGACTGTGTGTGTTCATTTACTCTCCTGTACTGGTGCGGAACCAGTTGCCAACATCTGTTTTTAAGCCCAAGTACTATCAGTCCCACTGTGTGGAGATATTTTTGCAGTTATAGTCAGTTGCGTGGACAAAAATGAGTGCGAGAATGATGACCAGACTATTTTAGATGTGCACTATAGGGTAATATCTTTGTATGGGAGTCTGGGACAAAGGCTGAACTGGGGGCTGATCTGAAATAGTTATTCAAAACGATAGACTGAGACCTGTCTTTATTGTAGCAAAGGCCTCTGAGAGGGATTTTTTGGTTAAGGAGAAAAGGAGGTGGAGGAAGATACCTACCTACATCCCTCAGTACGGGACTGTGGCCCAAAATTAAAAAATTAAGACATGTCTACTTTTCACATAGTTCTTGAATCAATGTACATGCTAGACTTTGTAGGATTCTTTCATTTTTTTTGATCTTTTTTTAAGCATCTACAGTTGCAGAAAATAAAAAAGAAAACAACCAAAAGCACCTTATTTTATTACAGAAAATACAAACTTTCTGTCAACCTTGCAAATAGGAGAAAAGAGCTTAAGTTCTTTCTTTTGGACATTATTCATAGAATAATAACAGATGAATTTGCTCCCAAAGTAAAGATATATTATTTCAAATTGGTCCTATATTTAAATATGAAATGAGCTGGCATTTTGTCATGTCAGCTAATGAAACTGCTGGGAAAAATCTGAGGATGAAAAATAGACAATTAAATGGGTTCTTTGAAAACAAAAGAGGGATTTGCATATCTCTTTATAATGATGAGTTTGCAGTTCTGTTCATCCAGGGTACCAACAAAGTGTAAATGTAAATCTGTAATGTGTCTGAGATCCAGAGCACTTCAGGTTACTGGGATAAGAGCGCTTTGTGTTACTGCTGTCATCTGCAAAGACAGACGCCTCAGGCTGGGAAACACTGAAAAAGTAACAGATAACCATTCCCTTTCATGATGCCAGAACTGTAATTCCATCAAATATTTGGCTTGCAAAAAAGGACTATAAGAAGTGAATACAATGGGTGCTGCTAAAAGCTCAGAATCCATTGCCTTAGGCGTTTGCAGTAATTGTAACACATTCCTGCACTTAAAAAAGGAGATACTGCAATTTAGGAGATTTTAACAGCTCCCATGGCACTTATGGGTGTAGGCAGGTCTAGGACATGGCAGAGGAACCGCTGTTCGAGACGGACCCCTGGTCAGTCCAGTCCTCTGCAGAGCAAAGGCGTTCAGTGAGACTGAGAGACCGTGTTGAGAGAGACGGGCTGCAGTTTCTGTGAAATGATGCCTATAGTGGTGGCAGGGAAGGTTTTAAAGAAGTCGGTAGGAAAAAAAAAATGTTTTGGATGGCACAATATTACACACTGATATTCCAGACGAGTCAACTGTAATCAGGGTCTACCTGCACTAGGCACAGGACGACAGCTCGGAGACTTACAGTTCTGGTAAAAAGAAATCTAGCAGAAGACGATCGAATACAGGATGATACGGCAGTTTGCCGTGGCTAATGCTGTAGGAGCAAGGCAGGGAATAAAGACCACATCCAAGGCCCTGTCCTCTGAACTATTCATTTTTGCAGTTTCAGAAGGGATTTGCTGACACCTTTGTGCCTTGGATATAAAAATCTGCTGTCTTACTGTCATAGCAGTATTAGTACCTGAGATACATTTTCATACAGCCATACAGATGATGGATATTATGTGTCTTCACAAGTTTGCCTTGCTAATCTTTCATGGTTTCCTAGGCAATGAAAAGGAAATGTACAATGGACCACAGATTTTCATTTAGTTTGCATTCAACAGTAATGGAAGTGTCTATATTGGCAATAAAAGAAAGAATATAGAATCAGAAAAATAAATAAGATACATAAGAAAGTCAGCCAGTACTGATGGCCAGAAAACATAACTTTTATCTCATTTTTAATATGGGATTGAAAACAACCAAGCACAAAAACAAAACACAGAGCAACCCCTTCCCAAACAAACAGAAATCTCTCCAATTTTTCAGCCAAAAAAAATTGTTTCAAGAGACTTCAAATGCAAATTTTGGCTTCAGGTTTTCCCATTTTCCTGGAAGAGATTCGGATGCCAGATGCGTAATTTGAACTCTTTTGATAAAAATGATATTTTCTTAGAGAAAATGCTGTTTTTTAAACCACCATTCTCATTGAAAATTCCTGACTGCCTTCATCTTTTTGCTGCATTTTCTTGCATAAACTTCCATGGAATAAGAGACTACCTACATTTGAAGGATCATTTTAAAGCATTAGCTTTGTTTAATATTGTTAGACTTAGACTTACACCCCTCAGGTCTATGGAGAAAAGATTACCAAAAATGAGCTGATCTCCAAAAGGCTGAACCCTGATGTCTTCTGGGGCATCTGCTCATCTAGTGATAAGCCTAACCATTTCTGATACAGTCTGATAGTCAAGGCTTTAGAAAAGGAAACGGCGTAATCTCAATAGTTTGACTCTCACGGTGTGTTTTCTGGAAGGGTTTGTGCCGAATTCATGTTACATTTGCCATCAAGAATGTGCTGTCACACAACTTTACAGCCCTGATTCCTCTAAAGCTGCCTCTAAACCATTGCTATCCCACTGACTGCAATGGCATTGTTTCTGATTTATCCAGGAGAAAATAAAATACATTAAAACCCAGTGTATGTGACCCTGCGATTTTGGAAATGGACTGAAATCAAGGTCTTTGATTTTGGAAATGGCCCGAAATCAAAGACTTTTTTCAAAGTCCTGGCTTTGTACAGGACTTGAGGGTGCCTGTAATATAAAGTCCAAATTTCTCTATTTAGTCCCTAGGCAGGAAAAAGTGACGGACTTTGAAGAAAGAACAGGGCTGCGAGGCACGAGGGCTTTTAGGTAACTAAGATACACGTATTGGGATGGACAAACATTAGGAAGCTAATTCCCCATGAACTGCCCTGGGTGCCAGATCCTGGCACTTCTGAAAACCCACTGATGAGGGTATCCACCTTCCTGGTCCCATGGACTTACATACAGCCATAGGTGATGGCTCAGCCCCTGTGCTTCAGACAGCTTATGGGCACCACAAGTGACTCATAGGAGGGAACAAGAGTTTCTCAGAGGCTCCGTTTTCTCACTGAGGGGTTGTGCTGGCATCAGTTATAAATATTAAAGTTGAACTGAAAACTTTATGCAAATTAATATTTTTTTAAAAGGGTGAAAAGTGGGGAGAGTCCAAAAGTACTGTCTTTTAGGAATGTCTGTTATTGGCTGGTTGTTTCGTGTTGGGGCCATTCTTCATTTTTTTTAAAACAGTACTCAGGGAAGACTGCAACCAGCAAATGGGAGGGTTTTCTTTTTTTAGACATGACGTATCATCTCTGAATTTTCAAAATATCATAAGCAATTATAATTAGTCAGACTGTGTCATAGTTGGCATTTTTGGGCGCATTTGAGAAACGCCTGCTATCACAGTGTATACTATTTTAATCTGACAGAAACTAAAGATTTTTTAGATTTATTTCCAAAATCATTGCTTTTGGCCAATACTTTTTTAAAAAACATTCTTTGTATTGTCTACTTCGAATGACTGTTTTAAGTTGTGAAACCATAAAACTGTTATTTCTGTGAATCTTCAGTAACGTCTAGCGTATTCACAGCAGGTGAGATTTATTGGACTGGCAGCTATAGCAATGTGCCAAGCGATGTGATCTATGTGAAGAGCCACAGATGTTAAGCCTCAGAGCTGCGCAGAGGTCTTGTCCCTCATGGTTTGCCCAGTGTCACATAGAGAGCAAATGGGCCAGTTGGGGAGAAGTGCCAGGTACCCCGACCATGCCTCTCAGCTCCCCCCAGCATCATCCTCCCTGATGGCAAAAGGAAACAACATAAACTTTTTCATCAAGACCTCCCAGATTTAATTATTAATCTACACACAAGTAGGGACCCCTCGCCATTTTTGCCTCCACCAGCTTCCCAGGGAGTGCAGTCCCAGTGTCTTTGAACGGACTGCTTGGCTCCGTGGAGGCTGTGATCTCCAGCTAGTTTGCTGCCAGCACTGCAGGGAGGAGGCTTCTCGCCTGCTGCCAACTGTGCCTGTTGGCACGAAAACCCCTTTCCCTGAAAAAGCGCACACGCATCAAGAGAGGGAATGAGATGGCAGTGGGGTAATATTGTCAAGAACTTCCCTTGTATACTTAGTCGTGAGCCAAACAGTCAACCAACCTTTACTGATCCTTGGGAAACTCCAGGTGAGTGCACAACTGACAGTACCTGGTGCTGACAAGTCAAGTAGATGAGCCCTAACCATCTGTACGAGCTGTGGAAGAGAAACTCTTCAGCTTCAGAAGCAGTTTTCTGTAGCACGGTCTCAGCAGGACCTTCTTTCAGTGCTGGCAGAGATTCAGACTGTGTCTGAGTATGCAAAAGGCATTTCTGCACCTGGCATGTCAAATCAACCCATTCTCAACACGAAAAAAAGGCTCTGGCTACACAATTTGAAAGCAGTGTCTAAAACAGATTAGCAGAGGGCAGGTTAATAAAAAGTGGAATATATATTTTTGCTGCTGACATTTGCTAAAGGATTGTTCTGCTCTCCAATGGCTTTTATAGCAGAAATAGAAAAGCTCATTCTGCCAAAAATGCTTGAATGTTGTATTGAGCCGGATAACTACTACAAATTCCTTCACTGTATGTTATACCTTTAAATCTCTAAGGAATCCTCTGGCTTTCAAGGTAGACATCCATTTTGTATTCAAGGCAACGCAGTCTCTTGCAGAGATATACAAACACTGGGAGTTTTCTTAGGGATATTTTCTCTCATTTTTAGCTTGGTTCCCTAAGGAAATCCTCGTGTTTTGGGGGTGGGTGGGAGGCTTATGCCTGTGCATCTGTCCTTCTGTGTTCCCTTCTAAAAATTCCCATTGTTTGATTTCAGTTTGCTCAGGCAGACAAACAAGTGAGAAAAGCTGCAGTGGGAGTTTGCAGCTTATTAGACACCAGAGAATCTACACCAGCCAGCCATTATAAACACTTAAAGATTCAAAATGCTGAAAAAGCCTTCCTGGGGGCATGCAACTTCTCGAGCTCCAAAAATTCACATGGGGGAATTCGTGACCTGGGAGACAACAGCTTTCAAGCTCTAAATGCACCAGGCATCAATCAGGAGATACACCTGAGGCTATCGGTGAGGTCCCTCACCAGTGAGTCTGGGTTCAGTGCTCGGCGCCGGTGGGATTGGAGGGAAGGAAGAGGTGGTGGATTGCTTTAGTCCTTAGCATTCAGAAATCGCTATTGCTAGGGACTTAGGAGAGGCTGGGTAAAGCCAGGCTGCTCAGGACTCCTCTGTAAGCGTAGCAACACCAGGCTCCGGGGGTTTGTCTGTGCTAGAAAACATTGCAGGGAATCAATATATATCAGTATAGCTAACTCGGGAGATGGTAACTACATGCAGAAACTGGTAGATGCAGATGACAGGAAACCTTGGTAGAATTCAGGCAGAATTAGCTAATCAGGCAACACAAATCCATAGGAATCAGAATTCATTAGTTCTTGTGCTCAGCAACCTGCCTTTTTTTTCCCTCATTTTCTCTTGTTCAGGTTGGATTTACGAAGCTGCTTCTCATGAAGGAAAAAACCATAGACTCCCTATTCTAGATTTAGAGCACATCCCAAATCCTTTGAAGTTAGAATTTTCTTTGGCTCTTGTAAAATGTACGTTCAGAGCTGCAGCATATTTCTCCGTCTTACTCCCTGATCTTTCAAGAGGCCAGGCAATAATCACTTTCAAACAAGTTTCCTTGCTATGTGATCAGAGCAGGCACCGAGTTTCTGTGCCAGCATCGGGAAGGAGGAAATCTACTGGCGCTTTTTTCCTTAACTTCGTAACAGTCAGATTCTTTCATTAATCCCGACAAGTGGATCCACTCGGTGGTGTCTGAGCTGCAGCCCGCTGGGCTCCATGCGGCACAGCCCTGCCTCATGGCCTCCCCCGTGCCAGGATGAGGAGAGGGAGCCCGGGTTTCTGCGGCCCTTCCTCCCCTTGGGAGAAAATCACAGTGCAAGGAGGAAGCATCAGTGTCCACCAGTACTTGGATGACTTGGTAGAGCAGGAGCGCGGTGCCCCTGGCGCGTAGCGTGGGGACCTTCGCAGGAGCAGAGCTGGGACCTCAGCGTTAACCACGGGAGCTGCATGAAACAAGGGCGAAGCAGCACTCGACTGTTTATTCATAAAGCTGAGAAAATTAGGAGCTATTAGGAGCTTTTTTAAAGTTTGTTAGCAGGAAAATTAATTGCAAATTGGTTTTTGCTATGTCTTTTCCGTAATGAAACAGAGTAAAAAGTCAATTCCTAAGGTGTCAGGTAGAGGAGGGGAAAGCTTTTTTTTATTTCTCTTTATCCCTTCTGCTTTCAGAGGTCTGACTTCACCTGTTATTCTGATTTCTTTTCCTGGTTTCTTTCACTGTCTTCATCCCAGGGCACCAATCCATGATTATTGGCAGATTGCAAGATAAAAACTCAATAATCTCCCCTGATACTTTCCCCCTCCTCCACCATCTGCTTCAGTATTAGTACTTTCTATCAAGAAAATACCAAATCCTCATCCTGTGCCTGTGAGGAGTTTCACTTACGAGAGAGTCAATTGGAACTGCGTGCATGGCAGCATATAAAGGGATTTAGAAGGCGGTAGGCATTGATTGATGCTACCCAGGGCTTCATCCAGCCCTACTGAATCGGTGCTCACATTGGCCTCCTCACACTGACCTGAACAGCTTTAGTATCTCCCTTAGTAAAAGTCTTCTGGCGAGCTCTGGCGAGGTAGTAAATACATCCAAAAGAGGATCTGAGCCCCTGTATAGGAGTCTGGTGGATTACCTAATTCAGCAGTCCTGTCAAGGGTTCACTCCTGTCCATGTAACTTTGGGGGAACCTCTGTGTAGAGGCTGAGGGAGGGTGAAATAACACGCTGATGCTGACGCCGACAGCAGTGCACTGGGAGACAACTTTTTGTGTCGTTCTTGGTTTACCTACTTGGGAGCCTGGAAACAGCAGTAAGAAAGGAAGTTAGTATTAACTATCATAGATTAAGAGAATGCATTTAGAATTACCCTTGCTTTCTGCAAATGTGTCAGCGTTTGGCTAAACAGATATTTGTATTTAAATCTATATATCTTTTTATGCTGGAGTCCAAGGCACAAAAGATATAAAAGCAGAACTCATACCCTATTCCTTGTTATCTGTGGAAGTTGGATTACAGGCTTCTCAGGAGTGAGGAGGTAGCAATATTTTAATTATTTTTTATAAAAACGGCACAATAACAAAAGCTATTGTAGGCTGACGAATACCTTCAAACTAATTATCAATCTGAATATGATATGAAGAAAGGCTTTTCAGAGCTTAATCAGAATAAAAATGAATAAGACTGAAAATTAAAGGAAAAATACAAGAAAAGAGACTAAAACAACTTTTGGAAAAAGCCAGAAAAAAGAACTTAGGGAGGATTAAGGAGTCCTGAATTGCATTATAGGATTCTGGGTTATAGCCAAGTATTCCTTTAATTGAAAGGGTATTCTGAAATCAAATACCACTCTTTACATACCGGGAAAAAACCACCATAGTTTTGCTACCCAAACCAGGGCTGTGTTCTGAACCTTCAAACTAGAAACCAGTTGAGTTTGCATACACTTTCTGTGAATAAAAATGTTGAGTGGTAAAACCCAAATGGACAGGGAACGTCAAGGACAGAGAGTATGTGTATGGTGGCTGCACACTGGTGCGCGTTGCCTGTCTGCCCACCGGCCATTCTGCTACTGGTTTGTTACCTGGTTATGGACCTTCACACCTGGGCTGGATGGGCTGCTTCCCCCTCCAAAGAGCCTCTGCCTTCTGTCAGGTATATCCCAATAAACTTAATCCCATAAGCTTTGAGTACAGGACCTCAGCTCCTGGTCCTGGTTCTGGTTCTCATTCCCAGCCTAATCACGTCATCGTAATTGTCTTTAAGAAATGCCATCCTATTCTGACACCAGTAACCGACCAGCCCGATCAGTAGGATGAACCAAGCATCTGCCTTAACAGATGTGACTTGTAGCTGGGAGCCGCACGGGTGGCGGAGTGTGCTCACCGAGCAGTGTGCGCACGTTGCGTGCAAAAGCATTGCTGAGTTCGGTGCTCGTTGAACTTGGAGTGAGACTGGCAGTGAGATTGTGGGAAATCCTCTAATTTAGCAAAGCTGTGAATCACAGCTCTTAGGTGGTGGTAAAGTCCGTCTTTATCCAGAAAGCCATGAATACGCACTTAGCACCCACTGAATGCAATGCGAGTTGAGCATATTCTTAAAATTATTCACACTGGAAATAAGCTTTCTTAAAATAAGGAAATTTATTCACAGGGAGAAGAGCTGCGCAGCTTTTGCTCCCACCATTTTGGACCTAAAGAGAGTGTTTTGTGGGCAAAGCAGGAGGAAGTTTGGTCCCTGTCTTTCCGTGCTGGTGTGTCAGAGCACAGCGACCGCAGCCTTCCTCCTGCTTCTCACTGCCTACAGCGCGACCTGGGCCGGTACCCCCAGTGCTGACACCCCGCCAGCAACCAGAGTCTGGTACCTACTGCATCGCAGCCGAGGAAGTTTAATTGCTAGGCCAGTGTGAAAACTTTCATACTGACTTTAGAAAAGTGGGGAAAAAAAATTAGGTTTTGCTGACTGAAATACTTTCTGAATTAGCGGAAGCTGAGGGAGGTCGAGATACTGTTCTGGGTGTTATGATCCTGGGCCCCTTCTCAGCTCTGCCTAACAGCCAGCCGAAACCAAGGGGAGAAAATAGTTTCAGGGTGATTTTTTGAGTTTCTTAAAACTTGATACTGGAAATAGCACCTCTGAAGTCAATAGCATTGCTCTTGGAGAAAATACCTATTCAGCAAGGATAAGGGTATAAGAGTCCATCCCAAGGGACTGGGGAAAGGCTGCTCAGTACCGTATTTCTATCTAGTGTGTAATTTGAAAAATATCAGCGTTTCAACAGTACCACAAGAGTGCAAATGTTTCAATAGACTTGTTATAATTGCCTGGAGTTGCAAAAGGCAGTTTTCACGCAGTCAAAATTGCATTTCCTGTTGATTAGCAACATTTTTTCTCTGTAGCTGCAAAAGTGAAAACAGAAATCAGGCCTGTAGCTGATTTGCTTTACCATAACTTTTGCCTCTCTCTGTTAAATGGAATGCTATGAGTTAGAAATGCAAAGTAGAAGAATCTATTACAGCTCAGTTTGATTCCAGGGGAAAAAAAAATTAGAGTATAGCACCTTGATTTCAGATGGACTGAATTAATCAAATTAATCACCAAGTAATTAAAGTAATTAAGGATCAAGTAAATTGTCAGAGCTGCAGTCAGATTCCCCTCTGGGTGCTAACCAGGTGATTCTGTTTGGGTACACAATCTGCTCCCTTGTTGGTTTAAACATCTGCTGGTCTGACGGGCTTTGCCTCTCCCATCTCTCCAGCCCGTGTCCTGGAGAAGGACCGTGCCTGGTGCTCCCGGACATGCAGCCGGCCGCTGACTCCCCTCTCCACCCAGCTGCACCCTCATCTCTCACCCATCCAGCCCGGGGGGAGCTTGGGGTGGGGGTTTATCTCTCTGGGATACCTGGCAACGACAGCACACAGCTGAGACATCCAAAATGGGATCCCAGTGTACCTGCATAATTTGTACAGTAATAACTTGACAGTATAGGGCTACACAGGTGCAATCAAAGCCATAAGATGCTAACACCAGTTCCCTGCTTCAGCAACTATCTGTGGCTTTATTTAGGCTTAGATCAAGTGCTATAGATGACTTCTCTCCCCTCCTCCTGCCTGGAACATTCATGAAGCAGTCAGACCCACCAGCGATGGGGGCAATGTTCCTCCTCCTCTTGCGCTGCGTGTGGTTTCTGAGCAATCCCTGGATGCTTGCACAAGTGTCAGAATCTTTGAACACTGTTGGCTCAGGACATTGTTGCTACTGGAGTGACAGCCGGCAAATATGGCAAGGCCAAAGTCAAGGAAAAAAATTGTCAAGCATTTTTTAAATGAAAAAAATTGAAAACTTTTTTGGGGTACTTCTGCAGTACTAGCATGGGAGGCAGGACCCTCATAAATAGTTTTAGATTATCAGATAACAACTGTGCAAGGTTTAAAAACAGCGTTTTGGATGAGATATGTCTAATGAAAAATTGTAATTTGGGGCCTGGTCAGTGCCTTTTATGCATATTGAAAGGATTCCTATTTACATCACTGAGAGTAGTGTTTTGCCTCAGGCATGTGAACAGAGTGAGAGTCATTTTATTATAATGCAAAATTCAGAGTTACTGAAGTCTTGTTTTATTTATATTAACCTCTCTGCATGAGGTCCAGAAAAGTTTTAAAGTTTAGTAGTTTAATTTTTAAAAATCTTTTTTTCTCTTCAGTCTGTTCCATGGAGTTGACAAAACGTACATAGACATTTAATCAACGGGGGTTTCATACAAATATCTGTTTTTGTGAGAACCTGCTTTGTACCATGCAGGTACAATTTGGATCAGCTCTTGACTTCAGAGGGGTCAGAATTACATCCTAAAGATTTAGGACTCAATCCAGAAAGCTTTTACTCGGATGAGTGACATTCGCTTCTCTGCCCCCATGACTTACGCCAGCTTGTCACTAATGCTAATAGAAGTTCTATTTTCTCTGCTTCTGTATATATAATCACAGTTGAGCTGCAAGGGAATCTTAGGCTAAGTGATGGTTCATATCTGAACCAGAAAAGCAGTTCCTACCACACATCATCTGGAATTTGCTATGATCATTCAAGCCATTAATTATCAAATTAGAAGAATCTCATTAAAATGATAGTCTGTATTTGACATCACTGGTTAGTCTTAGTATATAATGGTAGACTTAGCCATGAGAAAGGCACGTTGCATTACTGTCTACTGGAAAAATAAGATGCTGTAGATTTCTGTACCTTGGGAAATATATGAACCAGCCTAAATTTCTCATAATTACAGTAGGTAATAAAGATGCATTTTAATAGAAGAAACTAATAGTGGGTGACATTTTTACAGATGATATATAGCTGTGTTCTGCATATTTTTTGCAAAGTAGCAGGGTAAAGCATTTGATTTGAGGCACTAAATAAGTTATGAGAATGCAATAAAATACTGACTGTGGCTTTAAAAATATTTGTCCTTTTAAAATACCTCCTACAAATGATACAGAAATAAATGGGCTGTATAAGACAAGAAATGCTGGCTCTCCACTCCAGCCGGCATTTCGTTCTCTTTCTTTCTTTACTAGCCCAGTGGAACTGAACCACATTTGAATCCTGGTTGCTCATAAAACAGTCAATCCGATGCTCCTCGTTGTGTTATAACTTCTCTGGCAAGCAAATAGACAGTGCAGACTAGCAATAAAGCATGCTCCAGACGGTGAGGGTATCAAAGGTATGTTCATCTCATATTGCTGGAGACACTGAATCACAACAGCGGCCCTGGCAGGGCTCTGCTCGTGAGGATCGCCAAAGGCATCGCAGGAAAAGGAATGTAAAAATTATTTACTACCTCTGCATAGAAAATCTTGTAGCTAAGCTTATCTTCTGAGTGGAAAAAAAAAACAAGTAAGAGCTCATTAAGGCTGGGGTTTTTCCCAGAAAAATCATAGATGATTATTAAAGCCCTATAAGGTGCCCAGCTATACCCCGAATATGTATTGACCTTGAAGAAAAGCAGCTTCTGAGACTAGAAATGAGACAATTTGACTTGCAGGAGGAAGTGGCAGCATTCAGCACTGGCAGGGACAAGCCCAGGGCTGTATTAGGAAGGCTGAGTTTGAAACTCCATTTATTTCTCCACATTTGACAAAGTCTCAGTCTGATTTGAACTTCATTCAAAGAGCTGGAGGTTGATAACATGTCACAGAATACAGAAATATTTCATCTGGAAGGAGCTAGCTCTCAACTTGGCAGGCTGTGGGAAGGCTGAATCAAATGTTTGATCTGGGAAAGTATTTCCTTCAGTGGCAATTGATGTTCCCAGATGACATCAGTGTTTCAGAAGACCAAAATTTTTATTCTCTTTTGGCAGCATCTGAATCAATTGACATTGACCACATTAATGATTTTAAGTTTGGAGAACTCTGAACAGGGAGAAATACGTCTGAAAGGTCTGAGTAATTTGGACTTTTGCAGTGTGGTATGAATAAATTAATTACAGTATCACCTTTTCACCCAGAAGAGTATCATTAATAAAGCAAAATAGTATCATTTCTTTGGTTTGAAAACAGAGGCTGGGCACCAATGTTATTTTGCTGTGACATATTTCAATAAGCCACCCAGAAATAGTCCAAGAGCAAACAAGATGCAGGCTGAGCTGGATGAATAGCTGTGGATTGAGTCTTGTGCATTTTTCCTAAGGACGCTAGCTAGCAACTCTTGAGAAACAAGAAAGTACATGTCCAGTCAATAGGTAAGCTACTAAAAAAAATAATTTTTAAAAGTGGTCCTATGTGTTTTTCAAGAATGTCCTTTTTTCCTAGGCTGTGTGAACCAGATTGCAGCATGGACGTAGGCAAGATGCTGAAGTCAACTCTGTCTCCATACTTTGGGTCTTGGTGAGAAGTAATATTTGATATATTTGATATAATCCATGCAGAACCTGTGACTGGACCTACCAACCGACTTTTTGCTAACTGTCACCATAGGCATATTGAAAACTCCAGCTTCTCAAAGGACATTATTATGGGGTGGGATGTCTACAACCTATTTGAACGAGCGCAGACTCTGGTGTCTGATGCTGGTGACTGGATCTGAAGCATAGTGTTTCTCCTGTCACTTTTTCACATAAGGGTTCTCTTTGGTGCAAAACGATTGATAAGAAGCATAAATTCATTTTGTGGGATATGGCTTTGGAGAGAATTCAAGGCTGCTAACAGTTATAAAGGCCCCTCTCGTCTTGCACTGGCTTGAGATGTTTCCTCTTTGCATGCAGATCCCAGGTACTATAACCTCTAGATCTGTGATGCTCCTTTTATGTGGTTCATGAGATTAATTTTTGATTAAGTAGGCTATTTTCAATGAAACTGAATTTACAACTACAATTTGCAACTTTTCAAGCTGTAAATGTTGTCCATAGGAACTTTTCCATCCAAAGAAAAACACTCAAGATGGCAGCTGCTTTCAAAGATGTAAAAGCTGGGTTTAAGCAGTCTTAATTCTATATGATTATGATATAATAAATCAACTTTTTGAAAAAATATTCTAAGTTCTTTCACCACAAAAGGCTACTTTCTCATTAAAATGGTGATAAAATATGTGTATTTTTAACAAATCTAGAAAAAAGTTATACTCTCTTATTAACTATATTTAAACTTAACTCTTGTTCTTATATAGAGACAGATTGCCTTAAGGAATGAATTGGCATTAGTCCATAGAAGTTAATGCAGTTTTTGTCAGTTCATACCTTCTAAGAGTTTAATCCATAAAAATATAACATAATTTCAGAAATCATTAAAAAGTGAAAGACATTTCTGGCTCTGCATCCCAAACCATTGTAGTCAGGGGAGCTGCCAGCACTGTTCTTATTCAGAGATTTCTATGTTTAAGCGATGAGTAACAGCACTTAATGTGTTTATTCTGCTGTGCGTGCATGCTACTTCCATTAACACTGAAGTGGCTTATGCACTTCTTATCTCAGAGATATAGACCCCTTTAAAGATTTAGCTATTTGGTTTTTCTTTCCATAAAGTCTGACTTGGTAAAATTAGAAATGCATAAAAATCTCCTGCAGCTTTGATTGAGAATTCAGAGTCTTGTCCATTAGGCTGATGATGGAAAGGGTGGGAACCTGACTCCTGCCTATGTGTATGAAGGGTGGTGCTAAAGCTCAGTACGACACTCTAACAACTCTTTTGGATCAGGATCTCAAATTTGAATATTTTCCTAGAGGCCAGAAAACACACTGTCATTTTTATGTGCATCTTGAACTACCTAAATAATTTCAGAGAAAAGCAATTCTCCTTACTGCTTTGGAAAAGGCAAAAAAATACCTACATCCACACTGGGCACACAAAGCATCGCAGCATCTGAGCTATCAGTGGCTGTCCCCTGTGGATTTGTGCATGCATTCCTCTGCGATGCAGGGGAGATAGAAAACGGCTCAGAATAAGTCTCACAAGGTGCAGTAATTAGTAAGGGGGCTGCCAGCGCTGGCTGGGAGGGGAACAACCAGCACATCTTCCTTGATACTGTCATCACCTGAGGAATTGTCTCATAAAACTCCTTTTGTTTTCCTTAAAAGGCAGCAAGGGTCAATTTTTTTGCTGTAATAAACGAAGGGGAGCAGGTCAGCAGTTCATTTTGGATGGATCACGCTCACCCAGCTCATTTCCACCCTCTGCCTGGGGAGCCGAGACCGAGCCCCCAGGAGCGGGCCCCTCTTCCCAGGCCAGTGCTCGGCTCCCTCTCCCTGTTGAAGCTATTCCCGTTTCAAAAAGAGATAAAGATTTAATGCTTACGTGGGATAGAGTACAACCTTACCCTGAGGAGAGGAGTTCTGCTTCCAAATCATGTTCCAATCCCACCTTCTCTTTTTTGTCTGCAAGCAGTTTGGGGCAGGTGCGGTTGAGACCTTAGGTGATAAAGCAAACAGATAATTAATAATTAATTCAGTAAAAAAAGAGGAATCTGACAAAGCCAATAAAAGAGTGCAGCAGAGGAAGAGAAGGTGATAGACTTGAAAATGAGAAACAAGGAGAGCTGTATTCTATTATTTTTCCACTAATTTCCTACATAAATATTCAATTTTCCGCACAAACTTTATATTTTACTGATATCAATGGTGGACAAGAAGTAACCGGATCAGTGTGTGTTCTTTTAGCTTTATTAATTACATGAGATACTGATCTAAAACCCCTCCAGAAACTGTCTGATTCATTATCTCAGTTTACAGTGAAAAACTTACATTATTTGTTCTGAATGAGGAATGGCCAACATCCACTTTAAATATAACAACGTGAAATGTATTACAAAAGTTAGATAAGAAAAAGACCTTGAGGGTTGATTCTCAGACTGTTAGGATGCAAAATAATGTTCCTAGTTTCCATGCACAGTAATTGTATACGCCAATTGGGTGACAGAAAATATGCAAATAGATATTTAGGTCTGCAATTACCTGATTGGGATGCACAGACATGGGAATTGCTTAATCAGTTTAGGAAAGCAATTACACGTGCATTTTATGAACTGCATAGCTTAACTTCACAGAAATCAGTCTCTTGAATTATCTAATCTGGGGCCAGTGACTGTTCTGTGGTGTATGCAGTATTAGTTCATACCCTTAAAATTCCTGTATTTTGTTCTATATATCTTATATCTTTCATCCTCAGAACATTTCCAGCTGTGCTTTTAAAGATGAAAGAACAAAAGCTATGGGAAGATGATCCTATCAACCATATTATTCTGTCTTGTAAATCTGTAATATGTGATTATAAAATGGCTGGAGCTATTCCTGAAGCAAAACCCCTGTGGTGGTCATTTTTTCAGGCAATCGGAGTCAAGTTTATGTCTTGCATTGCTCAACGTGGATCCAGGAGGACCTGGAGGAGTGGATGTTCATCATCCATAGATCAGCTGCTCTCCCTAATTTGGATGCTTTTCTACTTTCTAATTTCTTCAAGCCCTCTCTGAGATCAGAGCGATTTAGTGAAGAGCACTGTTTAAACGAACTCAGCTGACATGGCTTCACGAGGTAACAGGGTAATCGTATCAGTAAGTTACCGATCTGAGGGAAGACCGTTCGTGTTCACAATGGGAAATACAAAGGACAGAACTTTTTGCTTTGGGGCTTTTTAGAAGGGAAAGCATTAAAAGTGTCTAAAGATGCAGGACTTGAAGAAATTGCTGCTTATATTCCATTGTCGAGTGTGACTCAAGTACGTAAGAAATGAGGGACCCACTGACTCATACCGGCTGGCATCCTACCGGTTCAGATTTCATCTAGGAATATTTTATAATGCTGTTAGAATAACACTTGTGTGTTTACTAATATGGCAGTGAATATTGGGTGTTACTATAGATGTGAATATATAGGGCGAATATAGATGCTGTGTAAGAACTACATTTTTCTTGATGTAAGAGGAATGTGTAAGCTGTCAATTCCTTGGCTAGCTATATTTGTGCAATGTTATACCTTCACATGAAATCATTAATAGAAAATAGTTGAGGCTACTGGAAGAATGTCATCTTGTTTTATTTAGTATTTTTGCCTTTTTCAGAATACTTAGAAGTTTTGCCATCAAATCACTATGATTATGAATAACTTAGTATTAATTAATGTATCAGCGTAAATAGATATAAAAACTGAGTGGGATGCTCACTTCAAAGATTTACATATTATTCATTGAGGATGATTTACCCTGGCTTAGTGTGTTCATGAGTTCATTTCACTTCTTTAAAATGCAAGCATGTTCAACAGAGAGCATTTTCATTCAAAACTTAAAGATTTGTTCTCTGATTTATCCCAGTGGAATTTGGGAGCGATTCCAGCTTCGCTCTAGGAAGTCAAAGGATGTGGCTCTGTCTGGGGCCAGGATAATCGTGCCTTTCATAGGTTGGATTAAAGAAAATTGTGGAACTGTATCATCAGTATTAACCATCTTGCCAAAGCAGAACTATGGTTATACAAAAATCTCTTTGAATACATTGTTGGTAATTCAGCATGAGCACTCTGCAGCTCTCCAAAAATACTAAAGTAGATCAACCACTGAGTTTTTGTAAGTTCATCTTCTCTGTGGACTCTAACAATTTAATACATTTTCTAGTGCCAGCCTGAACTCTCCTTCCAGCTACAGCTGATACAGCACCGAGAGCTCTTCTTATTTTTTTAATGGCTAAATCAATTTCTTTTAGTCTTTGCAATACTGTTAGATCACTGCATGACAGTTTAAAGGAAACCTGAAGACCATATGCCACATGGAAACCCAGTCCTTCCCTTCTCTCTGCCGTTCACTGCTTGCAAATATAATAGACTTGGCACCGTTCGCTGTCGCAGGTTACCTGGGTCTTCCCACAGAACTGAAGACACGTCTGGGAGCCTCGCCAAACGCCTCTCCCAGCACAGCTGAACATCTGGAAAGGCACGAGGAGTTTCTCAGTAGTCTAGTGCAGCTCAGGTACCTCCCGACAGCCCTGCGCTGGCTGGCACAGCTCAGGGTCCTACCAAGGCCACTGGAGCTTCCAGGACTGTAGACCACAATGTGGCAGTTTTAGGCAAAAGTCACCTAACTTTAAAACGTGCTCACAAATAGTCTCAAACAGTTACACCTTTCTTTGTGAAAGCATGTCTTCCTCCTTTTCCCCAGAAGATGCACCTCATGTCATTTTCTAAAATTTTCCAAAGCTATTACCATACACACAATAAAAAATCAGAGACTTCTTGGGAAAGCCTGATGAGAAAAATCTGCGTTCCACCTCCTCCCCTTTCTCTCAGGGAGCTAAAATGAAAGAGTTTCCTCTGTCATATTGTGAAAGAGTCAATATGTAATCATAGGGAAGTCTTTACGCAATATTATTCTTACAGAGCTCACGTGAAATGTAAAGTCCTTTTCTACATATTGAATCCACTACGCTAGAACATCACCTGCCCCGTGAGAAGGCAGTGTGTCTCGCAAAGGGATATCCATTGCTGACTTTGGAGCCTCCATTGTTCAAACTATGAGATAGGCTATTTTTGTCCACTGTGAGAGGCAGAAATTTATTTCCTTTCGAAATGTTAGGTGACAGATCCTCAAATGCAATAAATTGCCCTGGTGCTGCTGAAGTAAATTCAACAGTTTGCACCAGTTGGAAGGCACATAAAATTGAGATTATTTATTCCAATCTGCCTCTGTCCTTAATCTGGGGTTCCACTTGATGCAAAATTTTGCTATTTGTCAATTTGCCTGCAAGAGGAAAGAATAAGAAGAGCTTCTCTGTCAATATGTATTATATCAAATATTTAAATATTACTTATTGGGAACTGGTATGTAAAACAGGACCGTTGATCTTGGATCAAATGGTTTGTATTATTAGATTACAAGTGAAATCTGTGCATGGCAAAAAATATGCTTAAGCAACAGGAAAATTTATGTAGCAATTGCTATATAATGAGGAAGCTCAATAGCAGATAATTGCATATAAAGTACTTTAATGCTAACTACCTACTTTAAAAAATTGTTGCAAAATTGAATCCATAATTAAATTATAATTATAAGCAAACACAAAACTGATTATTCTCAGAAATTTGTATGTTTTATTTGTAAAGTTCTCTAGTTTCTTTTTTTGTGTAACTCATCTTGGTAAGGGTTATTGAGCTCCTTGTTTTGTACCTCTTATTGATTTGTAATCTAGTGTTGATATGAAATAGTATACATTTCTGCTGAACTGTCATTCATGAATATGGACATTTTTAGCCACCCCTCATTGGCAAGCAAAAAAAAGGATGAAAAAAAAATCTGTTCCCGTAACGTGTGATAAAAGTCAATGACCTCTGATTAGGGAAAGTCAGGTTCAGATATTCCGTGGATGTAAAATGAGATGACTGCTAGAGCTGCACAGCCTGGCCATTGCACACCTCTGCCTCTTTACCTCTAAATGAAATATCAGCTGTTGGTCTTGGTGCAGCAGTTCCAGAAATACAACTGGTTTGTGTGGAGTATATTGGTGGACAAAATTGCCCCCCTCAGAGGTGAGAGGATGCTGTGTTTGATACTGAGGATGATGCTGAGCCTCTGAGGAAGACCCTGGAAAGGGGAAAGACAGCAGGTCTGGTACCTTCTGTTATGCAGAGCGAAAATCCAGCTGACTCTGAATCAAGATCGCAAGGAAAAAGCCTCTTTCCTTCTTCCTTGTCTTCTGATGAAAAGCGCCAAACAGTGTCTGGATCAGACCTACGCCGCTCAGCTTTTAGAGAAATAGCTGTTTTCTAACAAGCCATTTTAACGCTGTGGCTCACAAGGTGCTTCTGCTTGTTGGGTTTGGCTTTTCAGTGAAAACTGAAAAGACAGAGGAAAACGATTGCTTTGTATTGAGCCGTAAGAGACTTCCTGCGAGGCTGTAGTGGTTTTGCTTGCGTGTCTGAACTGGTGAAACTCCACCGCCCCACTTCTCCCTCTCCCCTTCCAACAGAGCTTGTTTTGGGTCAAACCGTTCCTGGAACATCAAAGAAAATTCCCCCTGAAAATTAAAACCTTCATCCCCTCTGTTATTTGGTACTGGGGCACCAGCGTGTATTCCTCCTCTTGTCACACAGAGCACCAACATTTGCCACATGGTCCGTGTGTAGAGCAGATCCACATCCGACAGCCCCGAGTTTTATCCCTGATCCTTTCTGTTTCCCAGTGCTGACAAATGTTTAAATGTTATTTAGATTAGTGTATTTTTAAAGCATGGACTGTGCAATATTTGGAGTCGTGTTATCTGCCAGCACATGATAGAAAGCTGCAATGCAGGAGATGAATAATCTGCTGTATAAAGGCTTGTTTCCTTCTATTTTCTCGTAGCCCTGCACTCTTGTCTTGACACTTGCATACGTACGTGCTTTCACAGTGGGGGAACTGCAGCTACAACTCCCTTCTTTTAAGAAGTCTGCAGTCCTCACTCAGCTTTGCAGAGCTAATGCAGCACGTCATTGCTAACAGCACACAGGAGTTGAAGGTTTCTGCTAAACTTAAAAGCTTCTCTCAGATTATTCATATTCCTCCAATAAGCTTCACCACTTTTACTCAGCGTAAACGAACCTCATCCCTTGAGCTGTGCTCAACATAAATCAAACCCATCACATTAATGTCAATAGGAGTTATTCACACCCATGAAGAGACAAATAGCCCTTTCAGTTCTTTTCATGCACACAGAAATCTTGAAGTATTATTTTAATGCTGCAATTTAACGACAGATGTCATTTGTGTCATCAGACCTGTTCCTCCTTCCTCCCCTTTTAGATGATACAAAAACAACCCATATTTGCTTTTTTGAAACAGTCACATAACCAGCAATATGTTAATAGATGTGTCCTTTTCCTTTTTTGTCTTGTATGTATTCATAGAAATAAAATGTCACAGCGATTTCACTAACTGTGAAAATACTGCATTTCTCGTATTAATCTTATTGGGGAGTAAGTTGTAATTTAGGTACCTTCAGCTACCAGCTGCAGCTGCAAGGCTGAAGCCAAAAGGTAACACACTCGGTTTTGACAAAAGCAGATGAGTTTTTGCATAGACATGGCGTAGCACTTGTCTAAGATAAGGAATGTCGGTTGCAGTAAGAGAATGTGGGTCTGCTCTCCTGGACTCTGCCTCTGACAGTCATTTCCTGCCTAATCTAGAGCGCATCTAACCTCCTCGGTGACGCTTTTGTCCTATGGATGTTATGCATCCCTTCTGGGTTAGTCTGCATCACTGGTCTTTCTAGGGCTCCAGGTGTCACAGATGGGAAATGCAAAGGGAAACAGCCTAGAGGACAAACCCCATCTTGTCCCAGGACAGGGGAAACTTGCTGCCAGCGAAGCTGCCTTCAGCTCTCCCACCTGAGCGTTCTGATGGGGAGGTAAAACATTGGCTCTGCAACTTCAGGGCCTCAAACCTAAATCAAGTTTCCATAGCCAGTAGCGATGGAAAAGCTCTCTCCCCTAGATGTCCTCAAACACAGAGGATAATATTTTATTTACTACATGTATCTACATGTTCCAACAACTAGAATTAACATTGTCTTTCTCCTGTCGAACGCAGTTGCCGTGCTTAGGTGGAAAATATTTAGAGCTCCAGGAGTACGTGAGCACTCTGTTACTGTGAGAAGTGTAAGCGGTGCTTTGTGCAAACTCTGTCTGTTGGGAGGCAGGAGCCCTTGTCGAGCCTTGCAAGCTCATCATCACATCCGCTGTCACTCTGTGAAAATACAAGTGAAAGCACCTGTGTCGGTCTTATGGTCCCTGACGTTTCAGGGCCTCACTTCTGCCATAAAGCCAGAAATCAGGTAGCCCTGATACAGGTTCCAACAATCTTGGTTTTATTTATAGATAATCTGCTTTATTCATGTATTAACCCTGTTTTTTAAACACAAAACATTTTTGGTTGTGAAAGAGAACAAACACAGTCCCTTGTGGAAGACAACATAATAAAATGAACCAGTGTGCAAGTAAAGCATCCTTTGGTTGGATGCTCTTTTATTTGGATCCTTGTGATATGAATCTTTTGTCTTTCTGCTCTGATGAAAGACCATTTCATTTTCTCTGTCTCTTTTTCCCGCTTCCTCCTGCACACTCTCCATTAGCAGCATCCAAATACCCTCACATTGCATTAGAGGCTCATTTTATTTATAATTAGGCAGTGATGCAGTCATATGTATTGTTGCATTTGAAAGATGGTCTCAGCTATGTTGGAAAGATGGAGATTCTGAGCAGGGTGCATTAAGGTTAATTACCTAATAATTTACAGTATAAAATGCAGCTGCAGACACTTTGATTTTCACTAATTGTGGCACTGAACAAAGTAAATAAGAATTTGCTCATACTCCAGCACTGTGACTGTGAAAAAAAAGAACCCTTTATGGCATTTATGATGTCCTTTCTTTCTCCTTGGCTTCCGTGGCACACGAGCAGCCTTCAGTAGGGTATCATCCAGAGTACTGGAATCGCACCATATTCATTTTATAATGATTTTCCTTTCTTAATGCAATTCAGATGTCAAATGTAGACCATCTGACATTTATTGCATTATAGGATATCAAACGTGTTATGCTATAGCAGCAATACTGATAGAGTTTGATGGTGTTGCAAAGACAATTTTGAGGGTCTCGGGAAGAAGTGGAAAGACATGAAGCCACAAGCAGAACTAGAGAAACTCCTAACTACAGGTTCTTGGTCTCTTTTCTGAGACTGTACAGCAGCATATGGTCCCAGCTCTCCAGGTGGTATAACTATGTGTAGCTTCACTGAATTCATACAAATGGGCAGAACACTAAATGTGAGAGGAGACATGCTTAATTGGTCTAATGTGTCTATGTCGTTCATCCTGTAAGTCTGCTGTCATCACTCTGTGGGTTTCGGGATAACTGGGACCAAAAGCACAAGCTCACGGTCATCCTCTTGAAGGTATTCTTAAATCAAGGAGTATGGAGAGCCGACATTTCCAACTCCCACTTCATGTCTTACCAACGGCTTTTTTTAGTGATTCTCAGATGAATATAATCAGCTCAGCTCTTTACCTGACAGAATGGAGTAAAGGGACGGGGAGAAAGCATGCTGAGCAAAGACATACCTGCAAGGGAAAGGATGACAACCTGCGGAAAGGCCTCTGTACCTGTCCTGTCTTATGTCCAGCAAAAGTCAGCAGTATTTCATGTTGCCATGATAATTCACTAATATCTTACTCTGTTAGGAACAGATGTTTTCGTTCATTTGGGGTTTTTTTATGTTAGAAGTATCATTCAGAGTTTAAATATTCCATGACATTTAGCACCATCATTTCCTATGTATTAGTTCACATCTTGATATAATTTTCCTCGTAATTCTCCTATCATGAATTTTACCCCTTTGCATAGCACCAGTGCAAGGATTTTGTCTCTGAATCCCCAGTTAACCCACCCTTCTCTACAGGAGTGAACTTCATTCAAGAGCTTTGGGAAGGGGCTTTTAGGTTTCTTATGGCTTCTCTTTTCCTGTGCTGACTACGTAGAGTGGCTGAGGAAAAAAATAGGATTTTTGGGGTACTATAAATAAATGCATTTCACACATTGTGGCAAGCTTACAGATCTTTTCTATTAGGTGTAAATAGTGTGCAAAAGCATTAATTGCATTTAATAAATATTAATGTTTTTAAGAATGAGCCTTACCAGCTTTCCAGATTTCTGAGCTCAGGAAAGCAGCACATAGAAACCGTGAACAGCAGAACTGAGAAACACCTCTCCTCAGGAGACATCAGCCTTTCTTTACAGAAAGGATAAAAAGATCAGACTTCAACATTTCATGCTGCAGACGGTCAAATGCTTCGCTTTCTTTTTCCTATAATTCCTTTTGGTGTTCAAAATCCATTCAGAAATTTTCCATTAAAGGTTTCTCAAAAGTTTCAATCCAGAATGAAATAGGCATTCTTCTTTTAGCTGGATTCCAGTCTAATAATTTGAATTAAAAACTTGGGTCCTTTCAATTTCTTACATAGAAAAATGGGAGTTATTTGGGGAACAAATTCCCCTCACCACTACCACTATCTAACATTTCTTAAATTCTTTTAAAGAAGGTTGTAACAAAGTGAAACAGGAAGAGTGTAAAGATATTTTTCTTTTTTTTTTTGTCTTCTTTTACTGCAGGAAAAACTTGGCAGAAAGAAAAAAGGGATGAGGAACCTGGGGCTGGCTAAGAAAGCATTCTTATTAATAGTTTTAAATACTTTGAATGAAAACACTTAACAGATAATAAGAGGAGTTTTTTGGATCTTACTTGCTTTAGACCTTTTCCTCCAACATTTTCTATGGGAAAGACTTAGAAAAGTGAGACAAGGAGGAGCTCCTAATTGTACTTAGTTGTTCATAGGCTCTTAATTTTTCATTATTCCATCAAGAATAGAAAGAAGGAAAGAGGGAATATTTTAAAAGAATAGGAGAAGCAAATCTAAAGCAGCTTGGGAATTCCAGATCACAGCTTTTATAAAACAAAACAACAACAACAAAGCAAACTAAAAACCCCACAACACAATGCAATAGCTGTTTCTTTTGAATAGCCAGGAAAAGAGGGGATCAGAACAAAATGCTTCAAAACCAGAATTAATTGTCCAAAAGTAGTTGTTTTAAGAGTGTTACTTTGTGTTCCACCTGCGATCACAACCCCATGCCCCCAGCTGGACCGCCTGGGGCTCAGGGCTGCTTCCCAGGAGGAGGAGGATGCTGCCCCGGCACTTGGTCCAGTCTGGCCCAGCAGTAGCCACACTGCCTCGACCCAATCTCTGTTATTTATACACGTAGTAACGAGCTGCATTCCATAACCCTTAATCACTCTGAGAAGTGCTTGCATACCCAGCGAGCATGTCATCTTGATGACAAATGCAGCTCAGGGTGAAGAAATGAAGATTAGAGCTTGCTGATGTGCACAAGAAATTAAATCTGTACAAGGGTATTTTACATAAGTAAAAGTTAATTAGAAAAAATAATCCAGAATGTATATAGGGAGCCTTGAAAACTTATAAAACCTTTGTTTTAACATATAACAAAGCTTTCACTGTTAAAGATCAAAAGCCAGTAATTCATGAAGATTCACTCTCAACAAAATTGTTAAACAAAGGGTGATATTTTGAGAAGCGACCTTAACAAACCAGGCAGTCACTTCAACTTTAAAATACTGTTGTTGCATCCAGTGTTGAACTGTGCCATCTTTATATTTAAAGGGAAATCAATACCATTGATTAAACAAAATAAAAGCTGCTCCATAAGAAACTATTACTAAATCTGGCTGTTGGAGAAATACATTGTTTTTAAATCAAACTGATAAAAATCAGTGTGAGTTTCTCATAGCTAGACATGATGACTAAAATGCACAATGAGAAGCCGAGAATTACACATTTTATCAAGAAAACATATGCCACTAGTTTGAAAAAGATTCTTATGTCCTTCCTTCTTTCTCATGCAAACAGCTCTCTGTGGCAAGCAATGTGCTGGGGGCTTTTATTTAAGTGTAACATTTTAATGGATTTTTTTCCCCCTTCCAGAAGATGCATACAGCAGTCAATCAAATTAGTGTCAAAATCCTAACCGCAATAAAATAGCCAGTTTAGTACAATTCTTGAAGGCACAGCCCTCCGATTTAGCTCTGTATGTCTTCATAATGTGGTCACGGGCTTCCATTCAGCAATACTTAGACCAAACACCTTTTATATTGGAAAGAAATTTAGCGGTGCCAGTATTGCTGACAGAACTAAAGGGCTATTTTTCAATTTTAGTAGCACCATTCCACCCTAGCACCGACTTTCTGTTTTAATAGTTTTATCAGTCTTATAGAAGCTGACATTAGATAATTAAACTGGCATCCAGATCACCAATGTAAATGTACAATGGTATATTTAAAGGCACAGAATAACGTAAATTATGGCCCAGGCTGACATAAACCGAAATTTTGTATGCAAAGTAGTTTCTCATAAATTTGTTTAAGGAGGCTCTTCATTAAAGCAACACAGTTCCTTAAAAAAAAAAAACTGTCTGTCAAAGATACTTCAATTATCTTTATTTTACATTGTTTTTCTTCTAGAAATAATAGTCAAGAAGGTGCTCTGAATGCTTTTATCTGAAGCAATAAACCTCCAGGATGTTCAAGTATAATTAATTGCATTGCTAAAAAGTAAGGGCTTCTAGCAGAATATACGGGCCTTGACATTTTTGTTATGCATAAACTCTACTAGGCTTATGCCATAATTAAGCATCAGGATTATATTTTCATTACATTCTTAAAATTTTCATTAAAAGTAGAATAAGGAGAACTTACAACAAAAGCTAACTCTTGAATAAAAGTGATGACACATTCCAAGACTGAGGTATGTAAGAACTGAGATGATAATGTTATAAATACATTTCTTTCACATTTATCAGAAGAGCTATTAACTTGAAATTTAAAAAAGACAGTAAATGCTCCAAAAAAGCAAGCCAGGGTTTTGCACTTTGCTAAGAAATAATAGCAAAGCCTTCTTTTATAACACAGTTAAATCAACACAGTTTGCTTCTGAGTTATAAAGCAATTAAACGTTATTAGGCAGCTGCATGGATGGACTTGGTTACGGCCCAGTTTACAGCACTGCACGGCAAAAAAAGATCTCGTCAGGTTTTCGCGGGAGAGTTTACATGTTAACGAACTTCTCTCTGCATCTTACGGAAGAGTGAGATAGCACCACATGAAAAACCTGCAACATCACACACGCAGATCTGTTTTGCCAGATGCTGCTGCTGCTGCTCTGCTTCATAAAAGGCAATAAGACATGGTTTATTTTTACCCAAATCGAGACAGACTGCGGCTGCAAACAGGGGGCTGAATCCTAAAGACCTTATGCAGCTGAATTCAAAGGCGTTGGTGAGGACCGGAAGAAGATGGGTGAGAACTTCAGCACTGAACCAAACAAAGGACTTCCACGGGACTCAGATTTCCGGATTCTCACCGGCTGGCATTTTTCAAACACTGGCTTGAAGATTTCTAGCAATCTGGATTTCACCAGAGGTTTTTATAGAAACTACTTACAACCTTGAGCTGTTCTTAATAAAGGGGTTTAGCTGCTTACCCTGAAATACTACTTTCCTACTTTTAGTCTTCTATTTTTACCTTTAATTTGTCTCTGTTTGGATCTGGACTACATACAGATTATGATTCAGCACTAGGGTTTCCATTAGCACTAGGATATTTTTCTTAATATTATATCAGTAACAACTTTTCTTGTCACGAGGTCTCTCTCTCTTCATTGTCCTTACAGTCCCTCTCAAATAAGAAAATATATATTTCCATAAGTAAGTAGAGTCATTTATTAGCTACATTTCGAAGCTTAGCCTCAATTCCTTACTGTCAGGCACGCGGTGGTAGTAGTTATGGCTCCGTCAAAGATGTACCCATGTGCTTACCCATGGTTTTACTTTGGCCATTGAAGACACTGAGCCATGAGCTGATGGAAATAGGGAAACAAGCTGGATTCCTAGTTGGAGCTGATTTTCTGTAACCCCTTTCCTGTCCTGTACACCACACATTTTGCCTTCTCCTACTCTTTATCCCCACTCCTTCCTTCAGCGTGCAGCTCTGGAGGAGGTTGGCCTTAGCAAATAGACTGAAGACTATCACAGTAATCTGCTATTTATTTAAGACCGTATTATCTGTGCATACACAACACATTCAGAAAACCTTGGCAGACGGCAGTGAGTAGAACTTTATGAAAGCAGACAGCAGGATGCAAGGGGGATGCTGAGCTCATCAGTGACTCGATATATCTTTGTTAACAATCAGGGCTAATTTTATTCCTGTGCTTTCTTTGTGTTGGAGAATGAAGAATTACCAACTGAGTTCCTTGAAGTGCAGCTTTTCTAAACTGTGGCCACATACTGAATGCCTGAAGTATCCAAAAAGGACAAGGCAAACAATTTTTTATCACCATGTAATGAAAGCAAGTTCCAATCCCACTTGACAGAAATGTTCTAGTAGAAGGCATTGTCTTCTCTGTGTCCTTGTTTTTAAGTCTGTTAATTTGACTTCCATAGTATAGGCTCTGCAGCCCTTCTCAATAAGAAAAGATATTACCTGTGATGCTGAAATGTCAGCAAATCTAGGTTTGGAGAAAGTAAATACAATTCAGTTCCAGGTTAGGAATAGGCTGAGTCTATATGGGTTTCAGATCCAAATTCAATAGAGGGTATCTCACACTCTTCTTGAGAAATTGCAGACCCAGTAAATGAAAGGCTTTAGCCAAAGTCTCATGAAAGCAAGTAAGACGATTTTAGCCATGTCAAATGTAAAGCCGAAATAAGCAGAGCTGGCCCAGTTCACAGATCAGCAAGTTAGGCTCTCGTGAATCAGCCTCTGTATTTGCAAACACATCTTGCATTTAAAAGGGCTGAACAGCCACCATGAACAAGCTAGCTGTTGGTCTGGAAAGGAGCCAGGTGCCGGATTCGGTCGCAGCACTCCTGCTTTACTGTCCGCGCTGCCTACAGGGGCTGTTTGCTCTCTGCCCACGGCTGCTGCTCCCCAGAGCAAGCCTTGCTCCGCCTGCAGCTCCGCACGCCGGGGGCCACCCCACACCCCTCCACGCGACAGGGTGATGCCAAGCACACTGAGCTGTCCAGTTGTATTCCCGCTGCTTGCTTATGGCTTTTTTTTTTTGGCAAAGAAACAGTCTAAGCGACTCAACCAAAGATATAATGTATATAAATTAGGAGTGCGCTAAAAATGTTTAATGCATTTGCTCAGGAGAAAAGTGCCTTAAGTATGGGATAGCATAAACCTCCCAGACACTCCTCTGAAATTCATCTACATTCATCTAAGGTTATTGTACCCCTAAACAGAGCGTTCACACTGAGACTTTAACATGCTGCTTCTCAACAAAGCCATGGGATGCGTAAGGCAGTGTAAATGGACGTCCATACCAGTGTCTCAAATACACGTAGTTGCTGAGAAATCCCACATCTTTCACAAGAAATCATCCAGTCTACCCTGAGAGTTTTGCTAAGTTGTAAATATGCAGAAAATTGAATAAGAATGAATCAAGCTGAAGTCCCAGTATGAAATATGTATGATTTTTTTCCCACGATTTCTGTAGAAGTAATTCCATTATGGGCTTGGATATGGCTTTTACTTAAATTGCAGGGGTGAATTAAGACTCTGTGTGTTGAATTCACTTCCCCCATCCCTAGAAATCTGAAATTCAAGATTCCAACTTAGAATTCTCTTCACACATCACTCCATAGTGCAGACGACTGTTATAGAATCATAGAATCATTTAGAATCATAGGATGACAGGTATCCTCAGGGATCATCTGGTCCAACCTTCTTGGCAAAAGCACATTTAGGTTGAAGACCTTTAAGATCATCAGGTCCAACTGTTAACCTAACTCTGCCAAGTCCACCACTAAACCATGTCCCTCAGCACCACATCTACACCGCTTTTAAATCCCTCCAGGGATGGTGACTCAACCACTTCCCTGAGCAGCCTGTTCCAATGCTTGACAAACCTTTCTGTGAAATTTTTTTTCCTAATATCCAGTCTTTCTGGAGGGAGTTTCCTATATCAGGTAAGAACATCATTGTATTTGAAGGATGTGTTGGATCATCTGTTGAGTAGACGTGTTCTGGCCAGACCACTGCAATAAAGCACAGGTTTTCCTTTTCTTGTGTGGTTGAGGCCATATTACCAAAAAAAAAAAAAAAACCCAGTCACAGAGGCTCTTGTCACCTCATTCACTCACTTCTTTAGCCTGCTTTATTTCCAATCCCAGACTCAGCAGTCAGTTGTGCTCCTTTTATAGCCAAAAATCCCCCAAGACTTGCAAATTGAGTAACCAAGGTGAGTCTAAGTGTGTCTTTCTGGTCTCTGTTTGAACTGTCCCTTCTCCAGCTCCTCTCACACTGATGGCTTTTGTAGCCATCAGTCCCCTTCCTGTGAGTTGATTTGGATGGATGTAGAACCAGGTTTTAAGCACTTTGAACTCGACCCTTACTTAGTACATTAATTTATTTATGTGGCTTACAGGCATTTCTATAGCCTACAGAATCATAGTAATGAGCACAGAGCTAAGAAAAACTTTGCTAAACTGCACTGTTGAATTCTGTAATATTTTGTAAAATAGCAGCTGGGAAAAAAGCTGGGAGCAAAGAAACATCCCTGTGCTGTCTGGTTCTCTCTTTCTCTGTGACCAATCCTAAAATTCTCCAACTTCAGAGAAAAAAAAAAACATATTGTTGATGTACTACATTCTACATTGCCTTTGAACAGGTTACTCACTGTTTAAAGGGTAGGCATTGTTTTGCTACAACTCTTATGGTTGTCGAGATTTGAATATAGAGTCTGACCATAAATTAAGATGATTTAATCCTGTTTCATTTCAGGTCCTCAGTTCTGGTTTTTACTTTTGTAGCTAACAAGGGTATTCAGCCTCCTCCCATCAAAAAGTCACGTTGCAGGCTAATTAAATGCAGTCGTATGACCAACAGCAAAAGCCTTTTATAATTGCCTCTAAAGTACTGTTTTAACTACATTTTAACCACAGTACTATGTTCAAGGCCAGTGACCTGGCAGCTCATTGCCACATAACTTAATCTTGCTTACAAAACAGTTCCTAGCAGTATGGTCATATTCTGCAGTATTACAACTGCACCCAGACTTACATTTATAAGTCTAAATGGGGACTCCTTATCTGTTGGTAAAGAATAAGCATCTAGAAACCATGATGCATAAATACATAAATAATCCAGTTTCTAACCATTTCAAAGATAAATGCCAACCACTTGCCTCAATCTGTGTAGACAACATCAGACGGAATGCCAAAGGGAATTTGTGTATTCCCAATGCCAGTATGAATTTTGAGAAAGCATCTTTAATACATGAAAAGATAATATATTTAGTAACCCATTCCATGCTGGTACTTCTGCACTGGCAATAACCTTGGGTATTTGGGGGAATGAAAACATAGGAAATGTTTAGAGATGATAAAACAAGTATAGATTTCCAAAACCTATATAATGACTCAGACGTATCAAATCTAGTGTGTCTCATTATAAAGTACAGGACTAGATTGCACGGGAAGGATTGAAATGTAGACTCCCACTATTGCAGAGTCACAGTCAGTCCCAGTATGTAGATGACAACACTGCTTCATCACCTGAATCATGCTTCATCCACAAAAAATATGAAAATCCCATCTTTGTTAATTTGCAGGAGGTTAGATTCAACTGACCAGACAAACTTTGTATTCCTGTTTCTCTGGATGCTTTCTGGCATGCCCCTATGTGATAGAAATACTTTTTTTTTTTCCAATCTGTGACCCTGCTCAGCTCTCAACTGCAGTTTTACACCTATGTGACTGTGGTACTCTTGATGTAAGTTGAGCTTTTCCTTCTTTACACCAAGCTATGTGAGATCACAGTGAAGATCATGGCTTAAAATAGTTCTAATTACTGAAGACAAAGGAATTGTTTAGATCTGGGGGACAGATTTTGGGAACCTGAGTTCTGGGTCCCTCTCTGACAATCATTCCCTGGGTGACTGGGGACAAACCAAGCAAAGAAATTGTCTATGACTCAGTTTCTCCTTCTCTACAGCTGCAGTAAGGACAGCTCTACAGTGTTAGGCTATTTTCAGATAAGAAAGGTTCCACAGATGGAGCAAGCAGTATAAAATGTCGTATTATTACCATGACTCATTCAAAGAATAGGAAGACTCTTTTGTAAAACTTCTCCATCTTTTTGCAATAATATGAAGGAAGAAATAATAGTAAATTCTGCTTGTAGGGAATCTTTCTGAATCTTTGCTTTCACCCTTTCTTTCTTTCTTTGAACAAAATCGTTTGGCTTTTATAAATCTGTAGGGGTCCATTTCACAATGCTTTGCCAGAGCAAACTTTCCTGTCACAGACCGCACTGAGGAAAGCAGGGTGGCAGCCGTTAGCCCGGCAGCTCTCTGCCTACCCAGGCCAACGGCAGGATCCTGTTGCTGCAGGAACACGTGCCAGGATCCAACCCAATTCTTAGACCACCTACAAATGGGTCTTTTCAAGAGCACCCAAAGTGATTTAGGAGCATCCCAGGGAAGGACTCAAAGCATGGCACATCTGAGAGACCAAGTGCTCTGGAAAAAAACTCACTGTAGTCTCCTTGAAAACTGAGAGAGAGAGTAAATAGCCTCAAGATAAAGCAAAGAGAAATTCTTTGCGGCCTGTCTTCCCACCGGGTGGGCAATGAAGAATACCCCCAAATGAGGGAGGGCTCACCAACACTGACTGGAGGACAGTGTCCTCTGGAGATCGGCTCCTTTGGTGCTCAAGAGAAAGAAGCGCTACCCTGTGGGAACAGCCTTGGGAGAACTCACTTTGTCTCTAGTCCAGCAAAAGGGCAGGGAACTGCCACGAGTGCCATGCTGGGCACTCCTCTTCCCATCCGAGAGCCAGGTGGGGCTGGGAGGTGGGTGGCTGTGGTGTAGCAGCTAAAGCAACTTCTGCTCCCATGACCCCACCTGGGCTAAAGGGGGATGTGATTTTACTATTTATTATCTTGTCATATCCCTTCCTTTGCTAGAAGACAGCAGATTTTTATGAATACTAATGTGAGTCATCTTGACTTTGTCCTTCTCTGAAGGCAGGGTCTGGTGCCGACGTCCACCCACACTATTACAGTTCAGTCAGAGACTCCTGAAAGAGGGGAGGAGATTTCATCTTTGAGCAATGTCCTTAGTTTAGCACGGCAAGAGAAATTTGGTTGGTTGATTGCATGTCAAATTACTTTTTAAAGCATAACCTACCCCTGTAAAGTCTCTTCTGTTGGTGTAACAAAGAATTAAGCAGACACGTAACTTCAGACGTGGAAGCAGGTATATCAAAATCTGTGAAATCGCTTCAGCTTTTAGCATTATATGTGTGCTTAACTGTCTGCTGGATCTTGTCCTGCTTACGTGTGTAATGATTATGTAAAGACTATTCAAGATCTGACTTACAATTATAAATAGCTATGGGATCTTTTTTAGAGTCTTTATTTTTCCAGTACCAGAAATATTCTGATGCTCAAGAATTTCTCCAGTAGACTGGTTTGCCTTTCGCAATTCAGAAGACATAAATGATGCCTATACTTCTCAAGTTAATTTAAGTTGAATGTGGTATACCATCAGTTTAAATCTCACTCCAAAATTGAATCAATCTTTATTCCGCTTCAAAATGCGCTAAATTGTTCAGATATTCTAAAACTCTTCTTCCTTAAGGCTTCTGAGTGAAATTCTACATTTATTTAATAAAGCAGCCAGGATTTACTACACCAGTAGTGGTAAGCACTTTTTACTTTCCTCAAGATAGATTAGAGTTGACTGTATACTTTTTTTGCTACAACTGCACAAGTTTACAAGTCGCAATTGAATTACCAAACTGAGGAAAAGAAAGATTATTCCTGTGGGTGCAGTGCAGGTTGCAGACTTGTTTTCTTTTAAAGAAGGGTTTAAAGAATTAGCAATAAATGTTATCAACTGCAGCTAGAAAATGATGCTGACTTATTACTTTGTGGGGACCCTAAGGGGCATCATGAAAACCAAATTCCGTAGCTGAGCTTTCCAGAAGAAAACAGAAAAAATCTAACAATGCCTTTTGAACACCTTAAACTCAGATTTACTGTAGAGAAAAAGCCAAAGCTTATAGGCATCCCTAGCTTGCCCCTGAAGTTGCACGACTCTGCAGTGCTTAAACGGTTACTGATTTATTTACTACTTAAACAATATGTTCCCATTGTCACTAACAATGTATGAGATGAGGGTGTTTCTATTGACAATCATCCATAACGGGGAAAGGCAGCCAGCTCTCTCACCTTCGGCAGAAACCTCCAGCAAAGCACACGGTCTAATAGCCAAAAGGAGCACCAGGAAAGGCAGTAGCTTTATTTCATATCACGCTGGGGTGAATGCTCCGCTGATCTGGACGGACATTACTTCTCTGAAGATTTTCCCCTTGTTACCTACTACCAAATAACCTAGTGGCTTTCAGGTCTGGCAGACACAAGCTCAGGGCAAAGCAGAAACTTTCACCTGACTCTTCCATATATCAGTGGGGTGGCCCTAACTTTAGGCAATATCGTGGTGTTCCAAGAAGCAGAGGTGTTTTTCAAAAGGCTTTTTGAATGTTATTTTTGCAAGTTTTACAGGTTTTGTTGCACATCAGGGTTTTTTTCCTGCATCTAAAGGAAAACAATATTGTAAGCCATCCTATTTTTTCTCCGTAACAGGTACTTGTACATTTTGTCCGGCTCTACTGAGCAGTCTTTAATCTTCAAACCCTTAGACTATGTGCTCAGCAAAATTTCTCATCTCAGGGTGAATTTTTGACAAATCATCAGAGTTTAGAAATACTCACAATTGTTATCTTGCATGCCATCATTACTGCAAAACCCACGTAAGTCACCTCTATGTCTTAGCCAGGCCTGACACTGACAAGCAAAAAAAAAAAAACCTCACAGCCTTTTCCACCAGCTCTATGTGCATAATATTGAATACAACTTATATCAAATGGAGACTTGGATAGCAGCCCACAAGTCAGAATCTTAAACTCAACGTATTTTCCGCTTCTAACATTGTTATCCGATCAAAGTTATATACCCTCAGCTGCCTCTCAGAGACCTGAAGAAGAGTATCTTCCATACTCATTCAGTTAAGTAATTCCTGTACAAAAAGTACATGACAGCTGAATCATGCTCAGTGACTCACTGTTTACAACGGACTAAACCTAGACTATCTTACTTAACCTGTATTGAATTCAAGACAACTAAGATAGATGGTCTCGGAGTTATCTCTTCAGAAGCCTTTATTATTTTTGTAGGAATCCATTTAAACAGTCCACAAAAACTAAACCGCATGATGCCACTGCAGAATTCATTTCTCTTACACAGCAGTGACTGCCTTAATATTCCCGTGGTTTAGGTATCCATTCTTCAAGACTTTTCATTATTTGATCACAGTTTTGCTTTCTAGAAATGAAACAGAGCTTATTTCTCCCAAAGAGATGAGAAATGAGGTGTCTTTAAACAGGTTACATATACATCAGGTTATCTTTTGCCTTTCTAGCTGTAAATCTGCATCGCATTGGGTAATTCCACCTGTACACCGATGACTACCATTGCTCTGGATGAGGTTTTGCAATTGTCGGGCCTGTGGTTGAATGCCTTCTCAGGCAGTTGGCTGCTGTCTTTCTTCAGTGCCCAGAGAGGCTTTTGGTTGTCTTACCTTATTAAAAAAAAAAGAAAAACAAAAAAAATTGCCCAACAGGACCAAATCATGTAGTGGCTGGTTAACTGAGCTAACACCTCTACCAATAACTGTTTACTAAGCCAATGTGTTTAGCAATATTTCAATATTGATGCTGATTTCAATATCAATATTTGTGGTTGGCCACAAGTCCACAGAGAGAAAAGGAATGCAGGGAGTGTGGCGCCTGGCGTGCAAAGGCTTTAACGGACAAATGTCCCTCTGCTTAAGCTTTGCTGGGACTTACTATGCTTTGTGGCCAGACACTCAGCCCGTTTGGAGCCTCTGGCAAGATGACCAGAACTAGAATCTATGGAAAAGCTTAAATAAACAAATAAAACAGACTGCCACCATCATCATATTAGGAAGTAGTGGCTGAGGGTGAAGGCAGAGTCAGGTGGTAGGCACAAAGAAAAATGTCTTTTATGTGAAAGCTGGACCCCTTCTTCTACACGCTGACACTAAAGTGTCAAGGGTCTTCATGAAAATTTCACTGAACTTGAATAATAATGTGAGCCTCTAGTGCAACCTTTAAGCCAGGTGTGCTTAATGTGATTGGGGTTTTCTCAACAGAGGAAATATGCAGTGTTTGATCCTCCCTGAAGATGAAAACAGTGTTCCCCATGACATTAAAGATAGATTCTGAAATAAAAACGCCACAATTTTTGAAATCTTCATGGAGACATTTTAACAGATGGTTTTGTATGCCTTAGCAAATCAATTGATAGGATGAAAGTAAAGGGAAAACCTTTGCTTTCTGTTAACAAAATTAAGGAAGAAGAGAGATTTGGAAATATGGTCATCCGAAAAATCTGAATGAACTTCTAAAATTGTATAATTTTTACCCAAATGAAATTCTGGCAATTCTGGCAACAAATATCATTTTAGAGCAGCCTGAACATTTTCTTTTCAAATACTTATTTGAAAAGTTCAAATGTTTTATTTCAGTTTTAATTCTTTCCCTTTTCTATCTGAACCAATGTAATATTTCAAATAACAAATGAGTTTAAAATTAAATACAGAAGCTTTTTGATCCAAAACAATTCTCTCCTTTTATTTGAAAAAAAAAAAAAATTTCTTCTAAAGCATCTGCTTTTTCGAAACAGTAATTGAATTCAAATGGCGTTTCCTGGTAGGGAATTGTTTCAAGTAAAATTTTGCAACCTGCTGTAGGTCAGGGCATTCCAAAGGCTGCTCAGGTCTGCCCAGGTGCTTGAGAGGCTCTGGAAGAGCCGCATCGAGCCCTGATGCTCCAGAAAAATGCTCCGACACCAGCACTAACCTTCCTCTGGTGGAAATACACCTCGTCAGCAGAAGGCGTATCACCAGTGCGGGGTGAGGCTGCCCAGTGGCTGCGTGGTGGGACCAGCCGGCGTAATGAGCTGTCACCCTGTCGCACTGAGCTTCTGAGCTGTTTTGCAGGTACGTGGGACAGACGCCAGAATCAATTCTGCTCCTTTATGTTTAGTTGTGTAGTACAGCACAGATGTATCTTTATATTCATTTGCTTTGCTACTTAATGGCAAGCCTTCAACTTAAGAGAAATTTAGCCTTGCTATATCCTTAGAACTTTTTCTTAAATTTCTTTTCAGACACTGTTAATTTTAAAGACTGCCTTTGTTTGAGAATCCCATATGTTCACTGTAAATAGACCTTCGTTTGCAAAGAAAAGGATAAAATAAAACCCCAGACATTGATTTTTATATTGAGTAAAACTCCGGGACAGCTAACAGCATGCCTGACTGTCCTAACACTGCTCTAAGACGTCTACGGAGGCCCCCAACACTTGGGTCAATACAGACCCTCCATCTGTGGGCAGGTCTTGTCCCCTGCGCAGAGCTCTGGTCACTCTGCCCAGGTGCCACGGAGATCTGCCTCCTTCCAGCATTAGGACCATACAAGCGCATTTAGATGACCTCACAATGAGATTAGAGCACGTTTTTTTCCTTGCGTCAGCAGTAATTCAGGAATCTCCACACTCTCAGCTTGTTTTCAAGTGTGTCAACGTTCATACATGCATTTGCCCTTCTCAGCGAAACGCCCCAGGGATGACAGACTTGCTTTGTAGGAGTAAATCCAGGCACACGTGTAAATACAGAGATAAAGCTGTTTTATTTGCCGATCTCCAGTGTTCTGCACTACGCTTCTACATCTAGTTTCCTCCAGCAGGATTAAAAGCCATCAGATTACAATACAGTGGCCCTCACAGGATGGGTCAGTATCATGCATTGTAGAAAAGCATTACGCATATCAGCAGACCATATTTAGGCAATTCACTGAACTGGACAATAGGTCAAGAATGTATTTAGGTTAAGTCAAGTTTGTCATTTTCCTCCCCTCTCCTGCTTGGGTTTTTCCCCCACATCAGATACCAGAAAAAAAAACCCAAAACAAAACAAAAAAAACAACCTCCCCCATCCCTCTACAGAAATGAAGTTTTCTCAGATCATTTCTGATCACATTATTATTTTTGCAGCTAAGATGAACCACAAGGCAGTAGAAAAAAAGGAAAAAAAAAAAAAGGCAAAGAACCTGTTAAAAATGATGCAACTGGCTTTCTCCCTTCCCCCAACTGTGAAGATTAAAATAGTGATTGCTTCCATCAAATGCCTTCGATCACAGCTTTCACTAAACAGACTATTCAAGCCACATTTCCATTATTCTCATCATCACTTATGTAACAGTGACTGATTTTATTATTATTCTTTGCATGCATTCCCCCTAATGCTCTAGGGTAGGAAAGGGGATTTCCTCTCCCCCTCCCCATTCCTAACCAGCAACAGATAAATAACTTCAGCTCAGTGTCTAAGACAATGTCTTTTCTCAAAGGAGCCTTTTCCGTCTGGACAGCAACAGTACAAAAAATATGTTGTTGTGGCATGTGCCAGCTAATAAATTCCCTCACTGGGGATCTTCATTTATTCATATTGAGTCATCTGGTTAACGTTGTCTTTAGAAGACAAAGAGTTTGAATATTATAAAGAGCTCGTACAATATGAAGGGCAACTGTACTGAATGGCTAAGGTAAAACATGTTACCAACTCAGAAACCCTTATAAAAGGAGGAGAACATATATCTGCTTCTCTGCTTCAGCCTATATTTCATGGTAATGGTTCGGCTTCTTTGTTGTGATTATGACATACCGCTCCTTGCATTTACCTTCTCTGTCCTAAAACTGCTTGTAAAAACACTATACGTACTGCAGATGTGTGTCCTTTTGGGGCTCGGGAAAAAGATTTAAAAAAAAAAAAAAAAAGACAGGGTTTCTTAGGGCATTTAAAACTGCCCTGTTTTCCGCTTTCATCTTTCTAGAAATAGACATGTAAATAATACGAAAAAGGAAATAGAGCAATACGCCATTCACTCCAAAAGCATCCTTGGTTATAAACAGATGCCTTGTACCAGAAAAAGGAGCAATCCGGCAACCTGAACAGGCCCAAGCCCCGGCAGCGGGTGAGCTGGCGCTCCAGGCACTGCTCACCTCCCAAACCCCGTCCCCGTTTTCTCAGTAGCAACACTGAGGTTGCAGTATTTACTCTGCCATGACCTGGCCGAAGCAATTTAATTAACACTCAGAAAATATTCCAATACTACTCAACAATGACATAACACAAAACAAATACAAAATGTTGCTTAAAAAAAAGAAAGAAATGTTATGTTTTCCTTCTCTAGGCTTCAAAGTTACTTTTTGCTTTTTATGTAAAGACAAAGCTGCTTGTGAAATTTTCAAAGCTACTTCCGTGCCTGTTCCAAAAACACTTCCATTACCCAGGCTCTTCACAGAATCACAGAATCACAGAATGGTTAGGGTTGGAAGGCACCTCTGGAGAACAGCTCTTCTGAACAGTAGCTTTTTTGGCTCCACAGTCAAATGGCATACATAGCCTAAACCCTTTGTGGCAAATAGGATTCAACAGAACAGAGCAGCTTTCTACAGGATGAATCAAGGAGAGCAGGGTATTCCTGGCTCTACCAAAAATATTTACATCACCTGAGGAGGACAATATGGTTCTATTTTTTTTCCTTAGTTTTGTAATAAAATATGAATAAAATAGAAATATAAATAAAATGCAAATTAAATGGTAAAAATACTGATATCCTTTGTAAAGAGATCACTGATAACAATATATGTTATCCTCAGAAAGTAATCTATTTTTTTTTATCTTTACCATGCATGGCCAGACAATTTTCTTGCACCCTCAATCTTCCGTATAAGCTACAAAGTTGACCACAAAGTGGGTATATGTTGAAGGATGTGGGTATAGATCCTTGGCATGTTCTCTAGCAGGGAGGCACACAGAGTGGGAAATTCTGCCCTCACTAGAATCAATAAGACTAGTGTCATCAAATTCAACAGGATCAGAAATTCAGCTCTAACCTTTACAGTGCAGCTCAATGGAGTTTAAAGTTCTTTTAAAAAAAAAATCAAACCTCTAATCTTAAATATCCTTTGAAATTTGAAGTGCCTCCTGAGCTGTTGCTTCCGAACAAGAAAACTACTGTAGCATTAACACAGAAAGACAGAAGGGAAAGGAATGAGGAAAGAGAGAGAGAAGAAAAACAATAGTTTCCAGAGCCAGCTCCATCTAAGCTGGTTTGTCTTCTCTCTTCTGGGAGAAACTCCTGCTGACGTAACTGAAGGGTGGGACAATATAATGAAAACAAGATCTGGGAAGTAGCTCAAGTTGTAGTCTAAAGAAACATAGTTCATTCTTATTTATATGTTTAAATGCGAGCTAATAGAACGGGTGTGCAGGTGCCCATCACCAGAGGCCACCTCTGAGTGCAGGTTGGGCACTACGTCGTGTGACGGTAACACAAACTGCTTTACAGTGACGTCTCTGAAACTTCTTGGTTTTCCTTAACTAGCAAAATAATTAGTTAGTAATTCTCATTTTAGAGGCTGAGGAGAAAAATTTAGGATGTTTCCATCAGAACGTATCTCCTTAATTGAATAACTTGCTAGATTCTCTAGCTAAAGTTTAAATAACTGTTAATGACTCTGAAGCAATCAGGAATGTTTTGCCAAGGGGAAATCAACAGTGTATTAAGATAGTTCAGTGTTATAGCTGAATGCTAAAGGCAGCTTTTAAAGATCATATGTTTACAAACTAAAGAAGCCAGATACATTTGATCATTCTGAAAATTATACTGACACCTTTAATGCCATTTTTCTTCCATCTGCGTAGGAACGTATATACCAATGGGTAAGGTGAGCTTTCAGATTTTACTAATTTTATACAAAATACTAATGTTCCCCTCTGAAATAAACCCTTGTGACAAATAACCTTTTATAACATCATATAACAGCATATTATGTGCCGCAATCACAGGGCTTTTTAGGTATACATATATATATACTTTTGGGGTACAGTGGTGATACATTTTGATTAGTCAAAATGGAGAACTTTATATTTTTCAGCAATGTAAATCATTTGCCTTCTTGCCGTGTCTTTCCACTTCCTCCCAAACTGCAGTGTTCTGTACAGAAACAATACCATGTCTAACAAATTACCTCCTCATCTGACTTATGCCATAAGGGTGCAAATGTACCCACCTATCCTCAAATTCCCCCCAAAATCCTGTATGTTGGTCCAGAAAAATAAGGAATTGGGGCACAATTCTGTGCCACTGATTCCCTGACATTTTTATCAGGAGCATCAACCAGCCATACATTAGACTTTAATTCAGTGAAATACCCATTTACAGCGATTAGAGCAGTACCATACACTGCACTTGGCTAACAAGTGAAGAAATTGGAAACAGATTACCTAAACCAGCAAATCCAAGCCTAAACTGGCTTTCAGAGGAGGTCTCAGATTGCTGCATGTGCTTCCAGCCAGAAACATTCTCAAGTATATAGTATTTTTTAATTTAGAACCATATCCTTTATGATATGCAAGGCACAAATATCCATCAAATTCAGCGAATATTTTGGGCATGAGGGATGGAGGTTTCATTAGCACTTCATGTGAAAATCATTTTTAATTGATATTCAATTTGATGGCACTGGATTTTAATGGTGACGGCAAAACCTACAGCACAGGTCTCATCCAAAATTCTTTGGAATCAATGTGATCCTTAACACTAACTTCAGTGAAGCCAGGATTTCTGCCTAAATGTTTTTTAAATAAAATGCATAGGTTATTTGTAGATCACTCTGATTACCTCTAGGATTCTGCCAGACTAAACTATGGCAGTTTGCCTGCCTCCCAGGACAGTGTCGGTGAATCCCAAAAGCTTACGCTTTGCATATAATAATTCTATCCAATAAAAAAATAGCATGAAGTGACTTCCAAACTCCAAAGGTCAAAAATTCAGCTAACATATATTAATCTTTATTATGTAACAATGGTATAATAAATAAGTTTATGAATTCATATGACCTGTACAAAAAGCCGAAAAGATATTGCACCAAGTTAGGTACCGGCTATTTGGATTTCATATTTGTTAAACATATGATCTAAAATTATATACAGTGGTGGAGTTAAGGCAAAACCAGATGATACTTTTAACACAACAGAAGGTTTGAAAAATAGACATAATTACAAACAAGGGGATCTCATCTCCAGCTAATAAAGTGGTTGTGTCTAAGGAAGGAGTCCCTTAGGTTTTTAATAAAGCAGTTATTATCAATCATGTTAATTAAAATTGAAGAACAAGTGTGAGATTTCCTGCAGGGCAAAGCTGTTTTGCAAAGTTGTGCCTGAATGATCACCTTTAACCCTGGTAAGAATACTTTTCTTAATGGTTATAATCTGCTTTTCTCTTTAGAAAACAGCACGCGGAAAAGAGGAGCACCTTACATATCCAACTAAAATACAACCATAACCTCTTAGCTTTATGTAAGCTGGACTTGATTGTGACCGGTGACAGAGCATAAATATATGGGTGAACCATCCAACACACTACACGCAGAGGAGAATTAAAGTCAACCAGTTATCAATAATAATTACCTTTCTCAAGACAATGGAATAGATCATGTCAGTTAAGTCCCAATGACAAAAACATGTATGACCAATATATCAATATACAGTTCTTTGGCAGCAACACACTAACTCTTGATTGAAGTCTGAACTCAAACTCTCCTAAATTATAGACCTGGTTGCCAGTCTTTTCATAATCAAAGAAAATCCACTTCTCCCACGAATCCAATCAGTCCAGTAAATGAAATCTGAATAAATCTTGCAGGCAGCTTTAGACTGTAACATTAAGCATAGATATTTATTGTCTGCTTTAGTCTCAATCCAAATATATTGTATTTAAACACACAAAATTCTGTGAAACTTCTGAGTAGTTCAGATGGGGCCAAAATCCATAAAGAGAATCCATATTCACCCATGAAAAACCAATAAAGAAACATCAATCCCATGATGATAAAATGATCTTCATGTAACAGAGGCAATGATGAGTCCACACCTGGATGAATGTCACAGGAAAATTGACTTTACAGGGGAAAGACCAGAAAGCCAGAAAACGTAGAATACTGCCATCCACCGACCAGATTACCTTTCTCCAATTTCAGGTAAACCTTATCCTCCTTGTCTAGATAGAGCAGGACTCCATTAGTGGCAGCTTCACGTGTGACGTCCTTGTCCCCGGCAAAAGCAGAAATGACTGGCTTTCCATTTAGCATCAAATTAACCTACAAGAGAAAAACCGCTGAAAAGCTCTAATTAACAGAAAAACATCAAGGACTATCGCTGAATATTAACTACAGTGTAAGAGGTCTGCTAAGGTCACAGTCTTCACTGCTTTTTGGTGCTGTTTTGAACTAATAATTACATTTATTTGGAGTGTACCAGCACATTTGTGTTTCGTGGGTTTGACCTGCAGCTGAGTGAAGCCGGTGGGACACTGTCCACTGCGTGCCATCGCCCGGGCTCACTCGCTGGGAAAGGTGACGCGACACGGCTTTCATCTGCTGCTTGGGCACATTAATTGTTGTAACTCTTCGGTAGTACGAACTGTGAGCTATTACCTCAGCTTGTTTCACTTTGCCTACCTCACAGGTTATTTCGTCACGCGCTAGCAAAGACGACGTTTCCAGGAAACTCAGGCACCCGGAGATGCGGTATAGGCACCTAATGGGATGTCAAAGCTCCTGCAGTAGTCTGGGAGCTGTGTCCCCTATGTGTCCCTGCTGTTTCCAACGGCAGCTTAGTTTTAAAGTCTAGAACGGACCTTTAGCTTTATGAGCCACTGCACCGTGTTTTGGTACTGAATCCATTTTTCTCTAAAACACTTCTGAAAGTCAGCACAGCCTCTGCTCTGAAAGCAACATCACACAGAAACTCTGTAAATAAAGATGGGCAGGGGCTGGGGGAACGGACACATCCAGGCATTTTTCATTTCCCCAATGGCAAACTATTAGCTTTCTTCTGCTTTTTCTTTTTAAGCAGCTATAATGCAGTCACAGAGGGGTGAATTATGAAATGCTTATTCATATCGACTATGCTGGCCTTGCATGTGCTCCCATTAATTTTAATGGGAGTCGCCATGGTATAAATTAGTGCTCAGCATAAGTCAGGGCAGCAGAATCTGGCCCTGATTTGGGATTCACATATCTGGGAAATCCACTTAATCAGATGTCCCCAGGGAACCAATTTCTGTTTAATGATATTTAATGGCACTAACAGATGTTCCAGGGGCACAGTAATATCACTTATGTAGAATGCCTTCAGGTGATTTAGTGGTGTTTGAGTCCACCTGTGGCTGAGACTCGAGCTGCTTTGCTCCACTGCAATGGCTTTCAGTCCTCCCCCCTAGTTATCACACGTGCAAAAAAAAGGGCATCAAGAGTTTACTCATTGCTTGGTTTTAGTTTATCTCACTCCTTCTGTAGCATCTCTCTAGGTCAGGTTTCCCTGCAGATCATCGCACAGCTATTTTAATGACAGCAGAAGACACATCACAGATTTGCACCAGATGATCTCATGCTACCTGTGCCAAAATGGAGCCAACGAAACCCATTCACTTTAGAAACTCTTGATCTATGAAAGATTTCAGCCCATGTCCCAGGTTGTAACATGCCCTGTTATGAGCATGTCTATCTACCAGGTTTGACTACCTGCTATGTGAAACATCAAAGTCTGCACGGGACTCCCAGAATCCAAGCCTTGAGATCTTTCTTGGCAATATGTATTTTAAATTCCGTAAAGCTGGATGACATACAGTTATTCTAGGCCATTTCAACCTTCAGCATTTAAGAGAGTGAAAGGAACAAAGTCTGAGCATATTAAATAGCTTATAAGCTCATTATAGAGATTTTTCACGAGGTCAATATTTGATTTAAGACTTTTGTCATTGACCTGAATGGAACCACGATTTCCTGTTGTAAACTGAAAGAGAATTTTACCAGGGATATGAAGGTGTCTTGCACTGGCTTTCTCTGCCATCTCTACCATTTACACTTTTCTCAGGAGCTTTACCAGCAACCCAAAGCCAGAACTGCCACAAAGAAATGGCTGATCGCTCCTCCTGCAGAAAACAGTTTCATCTCAGCCTTGTACACTGAAAACCCTATTCAGGAGCAAGACACATCAGGGGAAAAGCATCAGGTACTTCTGTGAATCTGGTGGTCTCGTGGGCGGAAACAAGGGAAGCCACAGATGTTATTCCACATCTAGAGAGCCAGTATGTACGTCACAGAAACTGCATGACCTGGCATGAAGATTAAGGAACATACTTTAAGGAATTTACTGTTGGCTCAGCAAGGGGATGTTCAGGAACTTAAAGGCTTTTCCTCTAAGCTAGTACATACTTGTATTTAATTAGGTAGTTCAGCTGCTATTAAGCTACAGAAGAACGTGCAGAATTGCTCCTTTTTTTTTTTTTTTAATATATGACATATCTTTTAGACATTATATGGTAAAAAAAAGTTTGAACTGCTATAAAGGTTCCCTAGAAGACACCCCTGTAGAGGTGTAACATTTCGGTACAGTATTAAACAAGTAGACCACCTTAATTAACCTCGGTGCACGGCAAACTGGTGTCATAAACAGATACCTGGCATCACCAGCTGTCAGCCAGGTCACAAAACGTTACAAAAACAATCAAATCTGGTACATCTCTCCAGAACTCCTCTGTTCAAGACAGTGAGTTTAACCTGTAGCAAAATATGACTCCTTGATTGTATTTATGCAATGAAGTGAAATTTAGAGCTCTCTTTTACTCTTGGGTAATTAATTCTATTTAAAACTTTATATCACGCCAGATATTCAGTTCTTGCGGTATGGAAGTGAAGCTATGGCAGTTTATCTGAGGTGAGTATCTTGCCTTATTACAGCTGTTCAGTTTAAATGTAGTCACTCTACTGCTAGGAACTCTACACCACAGGTTGCTTTAAACTAAGCTATTTTTCCTTGAACGTATTTTAAATACCCTTGTGTTCAGTCAAGATCCTATTCTAAATAAACAATTTAAGTAAAAAAGTTTATAGTCATACTTGATCGACGTACCTGAATTGTTTGACTCTGGTAGACTTTAATTACGTGAAAACTGAAACTGTAAATTCCTTTTCTTGGTGCTACAAAGACAGACTCCAACGTGAAAAAATTGCCCACATTTACTAGGATCTACAAACAAAAAATATAGCATGGGAATTAATACAGGTATTCAGTGCTAAATGAAAAATACAGACCATTAACTTTAGAAACCATTCACCCATGGAATTTTTTTAATCTGCATCTATGCTGTTTTATTCATTGTTCTCTCAATTAAGTTGGAATATTACTCATTAAAATGGATATTTAGTTATATTTATAGGGCAACTTTACTATAAAGTAGGATGGAAAATATTTCTTACTTTGCCACTATATCATACCTTCAAGATCTTCCTTCTATACATGTTTAGAGGAGATTAATGCATTTTTGTTCATCATTCCCAAAAAACGACACCACAACACTAATTCAGGGAGTGTCATATTGGTTTTAGCTAAAAAGCAATGGTCAAGTCAACACTGTCTTCCTGAAAGTCTCAAGCTGTGCGAGGAAGAACATGATGAATATCATGATGATATAATTCATTCACAAGTTTATAGTCAGACTGAGTTACAGAAATACCTGGCAAACCTGAGCCAAAACTGGCTGTGAGCCTTGGCTGCCTTATTTGTTTTTGGAAGCACTAATAATAATTTGGGTTTGATTAAACAGAGACAAGTAACAGAGTGGAACATATTAAAGGAGTGCATCGTCCATATGCTAAGTATCTTCTTTAATGACTACATTCTTCTGTCTTTCCACTTAGTTATGCTTTATTTTTAATTGATATTTTCAGGCTCCTTTATGCCAGAGACAGCCCTAGAAAGCCAGTAGGAATGTCCATGAAGTTGGCGTAATTTACAATGCCAGCACTAAGCTACGTGACGTACCTGCCTTCAGTTGTCACGACAGTTCACTGTTCATTATGATACGGTATAGAAAGCAAAATAACCACCAGTCTCAGTTACCTCGGGCTCGCCCTAGGACAGGAGCTGGTATATGACATGTGTGCTGGCATCTGCGTGTTAACCTGAGTGACCGAGACAAGAGGGGCTGTGCTACGAACCTGCCACTGTGACAGAAAAGTTAAATGATTTTTTCCTTCAAATTCGTTCTTCTTTCCCCTCTCAAAGGCTGCACAAGACGTCTAAAAACCTACGTAGGCTGCTTGCACCTGACAAAACCCTGTCCCCACGCCTGCCGGGGCCCCGTCCTCGCCCGCCGCCCAGCGAGGGCTGCCG
>NW_009661368.1:2687329-2732037 GCF_000708025.1 Charadrius vociferus
CCCCTCTCTCCACATCCAAAAAGCGAGTGAGGAGGAGGGGGGTGGGGGTGGGGAAAAAAAAGCCCTCAGGTGGATTATTGATGAGAGAGAGGAGAAGAGAGAGGTCATGAAGAAATAAAACCATTTGACGTTGCCATGATTGCCGCTGCTGGCTCACTCTCCCCTTCGAGCTGGAGATCCAGGATGCTCTGAGCGGTGGAGCGGAGAGGTGGTAGCTTACCCCAAAGCTGCCAGATCCCGTCTGATACCACTGCCAGGGTGCTGCAGACGCCAGTTCTCTCTTCCTCCTCCTTTCTCTGCCATAGCCCCCCCCCGCCCTTCCCCTTCAAAGAGTTATGTCATAACAAACCTGCCCAGCTCCCACCTAGCTGGGCAAATACGAGGCTTCATCACTAGAGACCCTCCTCTTGGAATTGCCCCTTACGCAGACACACGCACTTGTCTTCCCAGGCAACTTTTTAAGCAGCTACAAAGCCAAAGGGAAATCAACAAAACATTGCAACGTCCCCTCTTTTCAAAAGGAGGAGGGGGAAAGAACTGCAGCCTGGCTGAAAGGCGGCATCTAAACCTGGAGGAACCTCCCAGGGCACAGACCTCCTGTGTTTGTATTTGTGCCTTGCGTCTGGGCATGACACCCCGACCCTGTGCACGCTGCCATTGATGCCCCGCTATGCAGCCAAGGAGGGAAACAGCCCTCCTCAAAGCCAATCACTTAGACACTTAGACCACTGATAGGACTTTACTGACTGCTCTTTGAGGGTTAATGTTGCCAGGTACCACCTCAGGGCGCTGCCAAATGGCAGCTTCTGGTAATGTTTTGATAAGACACCTCTGTCTAGTGTTTGGGGTTTTTTTGACGTGTGCTGAAAGGATTGGAAGACTGAGCAGCAACCTTAGCTTGACACTCCCAAGTATTTCAAGATTATTAAAAACATGATGGGTTTGGTGCTGCTGATGGCTTCTAGAGAAGACCTTTCCTGCATCACCTGGTCCCATTTGAAATAGTCTTACGGTGAAACCTAAACCCTCTTCAGGGACTGGCAGAAATGATACAGTGCTCCCAGAAGCAGAATTGGCTAAACAGATTTCCATCCAAAACAACAACAAAGCACCAATAGTTTGTAAGAAACTGAGCATATGATTTTCAGATAGATGCCTTTCAATACAACAACTTTTTGTGCTTATAACAGCTTTGCAACAAATATGTCCAATGTCAACCATTGACCACCAACAGCCTTCATTGACTTCTTGTCCCGAGCCACCTCTATCTGGGTGCAGCTTTTCTACCTTTCAAACCAGCTGGGAAAGGTGCTGATCCGTTTTGGAGCTGCGGATGCCAGCACACCTTGCTGCCTCCCATTCGGTAGAGGAAGAGGCTTGGGATACAGAAAGCTCACACAGCACCGCAGCTCCATGCACTGACAAATGCTGGCCATAAATCTAGACACCAACAGACAAAAGAAATTAAAGAAGCAACAGGACACCCACTCTCTACTGAACACCAAGGCTTTCTGCAGGCAAACGTGAGCTGGGACTGTGTTTCAGTTGATGTGCAGAACTGAGGGTGAGGCATTAAGTCTGCAGAACTCAGCAAAGTCTTCAAGAAGCCATAAAGCAGCCAAAAGTCCTCTTAGCTAGCAACAAATACAATGCTCCCTAAAATACAGAAAGCCAGACTCAATTTTTAAGGAATCCAATTGGCCAGACAAGAGGTAAAAAGAAATTTTACTGTTTTCTAGGAATGCCTCAATATCCTCTTATTCAGTGAGATCAACAAAGACAGATAGGAGAGTCAAGCTGAGAAGTACCACTTGCTGTAAACAAGGAAAGGAAACAAGAAATAAAGGAAATACTTGCAGCACAACTTTGTCCCTTTTGTAGAAACTGGATGTGCAGATTAAAAGATTTAGGCCAATGCGCAGGAACACCTGTCTGGAGGACTCTTGCAAAACAAAGCTGTATGAAAACAGGAAAGGGTTTTGTGCCACAGTATTCTGTAAATAAATATAAATGTATAAATAATTCCACAGGATTTCAACATCTCGTGCCTAAAAACTCTTCTGTACCTCATGCTGCTGAGTTGCCTTTTAACACTGCACAAATAACAGCAAATGTATTTATAACATGTGCATAAATTTAGATTGAAATTTGAAAGCGTTGACAATATTGAAAGATCAATCATTTGTCAGAGATTAAAAACTTTACAATCATTTCAGACAAGTTTTTTTAAATTTCGTTTTCTTGTGGACGGTGACATCAACTGTCCCTATAGTGGGGAAAAAATGGAAAAATAAGAAAACAGCCAAAACTCAGAAGAAGAAACTGAAAAAAAGGGAAGTAACATCAAAAACCCAACTGATCAGCAAGACAAGGTACAAGCTGAATATCAGATTTTTCAAAAGTTGACATTCCTGTTTCCTTGTCTGTGGGTACGGGCACCTGCTAGGTCTGGCCTGGCAGCACCGGTTTCCCCTCCGCACCTCTCACTTGGGCATCTGAGGACCTGTTTTGCGGAGAGCGGCCGCAGAAGTGCAGACAAAGTCAACATGAGGAGCACCTCTCACGCGTGTGCTGTTCCCCAGAGTTGGCCATGCGTTTCTGTGCATGCTGGTTACGTTAGCTCTGTGAACAAATTAGTAAGTATGCAGCTAACTAATTACAGCCATTTGTGAACACGGCCACTTAATTTCAGAGCTCAGTTGCGATAAAGTTAACTGCAAGTTAGGAATAAATTTGCACATACATTTTGCATGCAGTTATAAACCTTCTTTTAAGAACAGAGTCTGCAAAAGCTGTGTGCACCTCATCTCACACAGTCTATTTGGAAAAATCAGAAAATATAACAAACGTTCTCTTAGAACTAACTGTCAGTCTGCACAGATAACATAAGACATATATTAATGATTAATACTTCTCCTCGCCTATGAAAGGAGACTGAAGTGGACTCTGTCCTGCAGTATGGATTACGTTTGCAGAAATGTCAACAATTTCAAAAAATGTTTTGGCAGATGGTGCCTAATTTTCACATCAGTGGTACCCTAATCTGAAGGAAATCCGATTAAATGAGGCTGTTAATAAAGATAACATGGAGAAGGGAGTAGATTCTGGCCCTATATTTTGCCTGTTTACTCTGGGCACATGCTCATAGGTGGTTCCGGTCTGAAACTCCGGTTTTATTTGAAAGACCTTTTTAATTGTGGTGTTGGAGAGGGGGAGATCAGACACGAGGGCTCCTACCCCTGTCTTGGTGCCTTGGACTCAGGACATCTTTTCTTATTTACAAAAGGATATGGACAAACCCTTTTCATCATCTCCTCATTTTCTTTTCCATGTCTAAAACATATTCTAGAGTTTCTACCTTGACCATATCTCCATAAAATTAGCAGCTTTTATGGAGTTGAAGGAACAGGGCTGAGCAGAGGCGGTGCAGCAGCCCTGGCCCTTCTCTGCAGCCGCTGGCACACACCGGGGGACGGCGGAGCTTCCTCCAAGCTGGAAACCAGCAGCAGCTCAGTCTGAAATTTTACTCCATGCTTGGAACAGGACGGCAGTATATTTCAGCAAAGTATTCTTTTCCCTGAAAGGGAACCGGTATGGCGATTTCAGATGACATTTATTAACAATATGAATTCAAGAGATGAATAGGACTATTAAAAGTTTTCCTTAGCAATAAGCCATTCGCAAGATGGAGAGAAGGCAGCAGAATGATGGGACGAGCAAAATTCGACACAGCAATCATGATTTAACAGCCAAGTCCTACAAGCACAGGGGAAATCCTAATAAATTTCCTCTGATCTGGGAAATGGAAAGCAAAATAGAGGCCATCAGGGAAAGCGTATTTTGGGGTGGGGAGTTGAACTAAAAATAAAAATTGAATTCTTCCTGGAAATAAAATCAGTACAACCTACAACAAAGTTAGCAATCTTAGACATTCAAAAGAAAAGTAGCACACTCGAGCCTTTTTGGACCGCTCAGACATGGCACCCAAGCACAATTCGGCGAGTAATGGCAACAGTTAAAACAAATGCTTGGAGGTGATGGTTCAAGCTCTTAAATGGGGACCGGAGCCTGCTATCAGTAATTTCCAAGCTGATAACTGGGCTGTTAAGGCCGATCCCGCAGCCAGCGGCACGCAGAAGGCAGGGCCTGGTCTTGGCCAGGGGGAGCCCACACATCGACTGGCGCGGATGCTGGCACAGCATCTCCCAGAGAGATTGGATCTATAAATAATATACATAATCCAGCCTTAAATCCACACTGAAATAAACAGATAGAAGACGCCCTGTCACCAAATGCCTGAACCATGTTATGAAATACCTCCTCCTTTTTTTCCCACCCACACAGTGGGAAGAGAGCTTAAAGGTTATTAGTAGCGGTGTTTGTTTGGGTGATTGGGCCGGGTTTTAATTGCTGAACAAAGTGAGGGAAGTTTGCTGGGGATGCTGTGGGAGAGACAAGTTGAAAAGTGAAGTTTGCATATAATTCATAAGTGGCGAGGTTAATGATCATTCTTATTTCATCTGACAAAGAATTTCTTAGTATTGATCCCACTTCCTCTAACAGGCTTTTTTTTTTTTTTTCTTCCTTTGAAAGAAAAATGAGTAAAATAAATAGAAAGAATGCTCCAGAACGGAAAGTCAGTTAGATCAGGCTCACCGTTGCTTCTCCTTTCTGGACACATACTGTGTAAGCCTAAAACCATGTCCAGTTGGAGGAGGTAATTTGCTCTTTCACAGGGAACTTCCTGCAGGTATGCTGCGCATCTTCTGAGAAAGGGAAGAGTCGCAGGGAGAATAAGGAGAAAGCACCATGTTTACATTTACATTTACTTTTACCTCTTGGCTTGTAAACCTGCATTAAATACAATTTCTGTATCAATATTGCATGATACTTTTCAAATCTCTTTGGAAAAAATAATCTTGCTTTGTATAATTAGTCATTTGCCTTACAAAAGGGAGAAATAATCTGCCTGAGACTTCCTCTCCTGCTTTTGAGCTTCTTGCTTGTGTCTGGAGTTCTCCTAACCCCTGGGTAACGGGAGCCCTCCTTCCTCTCCTTGTCTTTTTTCTTTAGCCTAATTATATTTCCCTTCTGTCAGGCTGAGCTTTCTGTTTGCTGAATGTGCAAGGCGGTTTTGTAGTGAGCGGGTTGAGCACCCATCAGCTTCCTCCCAGGATGAAACCCCGGCCCCGGCGCTGCGCCACTCGGCTTTTTGCTGAACTCGTCCTAATGAGGAGGCACGAGGTGAGCCGGGGCGGGAGCGGCGGGGGAGAGGGGGGCAGAAGGGCTGCAATCAAAGGCAAAATACTGATGACCATTCAAACCTGTGTTTATGGAGCTCGGTGGTCAGACTTTTTACCGTCTTTCGCCATTCTTTCAGGGTAAATATTGTATTTCCTGAGTTGGCTGTCGTCTCCATCTGGCTGCTGGCTCCCGTACAGACTGACTTGTCTTCCCGACAGCTGGCCCTGTGGCGCTCAGCGAGTTACACAGTTTGTTGGCCAAATCCAAAATGAATTCACCTGGCTAATGAGCTCAATGGTTCTTAAGATTTGGTAAATATTTTATAAAGGAAACTTCACTTCATTTATTTAGGCATAAAATGTAAAGAGACCCTACAGGAACAGAATAAAATCTTCAGCCACACATATGCATATGGCTGGAATGACTAAAATGAACACAAGTTTTTGCTATTTAATTCAGACAGATGCAGAATCAGACCTAGATTTTCCGTGTTTTATTTTAACCTAAAAGCCAACCTTAGTTGCCTTTTTCAGTAAGCTTTTTCTGTATGTTTGCCTATTTTTAATGTCACTCTCTTCATTCCATTCCATCTTCAACAATTTGCAGCAGCAGAGCAAAGAAACCAATAAAAACCAATTGTCTACTTGTATTTATTTGGCTGTTTTAATTTCCCTGACACTCTGCGCTAATGTGTGTTTTGATGGCCTTCAGAATTTTAAAATTCTGTGTGAATTTTAGAGGTGATTAAGAAAATGAAGACAGCAGGATGTCTGCATGTGTGTAAAGGTAAAACTGTTCAGATATGCTGACAGCATTGGCATTTGAGGTCTTTATTCAGCATTTCCTACACAGTCAAACCTTCTGTTTGGCCGGTGCTGCAAACCCGAGTGCACTTCAGGCCCGAGCACAAAGTGCAAGTCAGGGTTTGAAATGCTCATGACCAGATCCTGCGACTCCTTAGGGCAGCGTGTTTCTGCAGTTGCTCATTGATAGATGTCTGGAAGTATTCCGTAGTTCTACTGTTACACTGAGTCCAACAGACTTAGTCTGGATTTACATCAGTGTAAAATTGAGAGCAAAATTTGAACCTATAGGTTCTAGGTTCTTTTTACTCCTTCAGTTGTTTGCAACATCAATAGGCCAGTAAATTTCACCATTAATTTTGGCTGGGCTATCCAGAATTAGTTTAATATTTCTTGTGTTGGTTCTGTTTGGGTTTGTTGGGGTTTTTTTTCAAAATATTTCCAGTAAATCTCTTTCTAATTTACAATTTACATGTTTATCCCTCGTGTAAAAACAGGGCTTTGGTGGACTATGACCATAAAATCAACTTACATACATTAACTGCCTTTATAGGAGGTACTTGCAGTTATATAACTTGTTATAAAGTAAAATTTAATTCTTGTTTTACTGTTGCATTTCAGTTCATGCCTAGCCAAAAAAACTAGTCCTTTTTGTCATGTTTCCAACTGATTTACGGGATCCATTTATGCAATTTTATGAAATAAATAATTTTGCGGCGCCCTGCACTGACCTATGCAATGATCTTAGATTTTTCAATTGCATCTTAATGAGGCAAGAAGGGTGATTTTTGTGCCCAAATGGAATAAAATCACATGATACAGTCAGAAAAGCAGAAAAATAGTCAGGAAAAACTTTCCCTTTTAACAGGAGGGAAGGGGAATCAATATGGTTTGTTACTTGCTCTGAGCTTCAGAGCCCATTTCACTGAGCAAGGTGTTTACGGTGAACTCAGGATGGAGTTTGCGAAGGCTTCAGCAATCTGCTGGCAGTCAATTTAGCTTAAACTGTTGAATACATTTTGTGGATATAGTTTGCTAATTTATTGTCAAGGAAACCACAGAAAAATTAGATCCTGAAGTGGTGTAATTTAGTGTATCTCCTTTGACATCAATTGAGGTACACAGATTACCTCCCCTCAGGAGAATTCATCCCAGATAAATTTCTCATTGAGTGGTTTTCATAGCAAGGGCCAATGGAAAACTAAAAATAGCGTTGCTGAGGGAATAATTTGTGTTAAAGAAGCATCTAAGATAGTGAATTAAGAGAGTGTCCATTGGTTGTAGTGCTTGTTTGATGTTTAAAGGGAGTGGATTGAGTGGAAGACTTGTGATGATATTGAGGGTGGAAGCCACAGGGAATGGCTTCGCATTTGGATTTTTAGTGCCATCTATTGAGATGTGCCAACTTTAACAGAAGAAAAAAAAAAAAAACACTGATTTTTCATCTATTGTAGGTTTTGGTTTTTAACTTACCAATTTTCATTGCATCCGTTTACTGCTCAGAGTAGTTTCCAGCCTCCTTGCAGCATGGGTCATAGCAGATGGTCCTGCTACATTCACACACTATTGAGAAACGTATAAAAATCACAGTATGGAACCATCGAGTAGCTGGTTTCTCTCCTCTCATTTTAAATATCATAAGAACAAATCTCCAAAGCTGGGCACAGCCCTCCAAATCTCTAGAAACACCTTAGCCACTGGGACAGAAACATGCCATGACATTTTTTTTTGCTTCTCCCCAATATACGCCTTCCAGTAACTATTCTCCACTCCTCCACCAGTTTTTTTTTAACCTTTCTGCAGTGGTTAAGCTGCTCGCAGGCGCTGGTGTCGAGGCAAGTTGGGATGGCATAGTAGTGCAACAAGCACAGCAAAGCTCCACGTGGAGAGGCCTCAATGAGCAAAGCTGAGTGAATAAATTAGTTCTTTAAAATTAATTAACCAAAGCAAAGCTTTAAAGGAACAAAATGATTTGGTGATCAACCCCCAAAAGTGTACTTTCCACTTCAAAGAAAAAATGGTCTGAGGCCAAATGAATCCCTTCTTTGAGAGAAGTAGAGAGGTTTGTTTTGTCTACAGACTTTATACAATTAAATTCTGGCTAATTTCTGAAGAACAAACTTCCAAAGAAAAATCTTGACATTTGTTTTGTTGTGGTATTTTCAACATTTCTACCTTCCTTCCATTTCCTTTTATTTTTTTTCTTTTCTTTTTCATTTGTTTTGCAGTGCTAGAGGGAGATGAGAAAAAGCAACCCCAATTCTTCTCAAAATTTCCTCTAAAAATTCGACCTTTCCAAAAATTATTTGTGACTGCTAATATGCAAAAGAACCTCAAAGCATCTAAATTTTACTTCAGTCTTTCAGAGGCAGAACACAGTATCTCAGACCTTGTTTCTGCTGGTTTCCCAAAAGCGCACATATTTAAAAACCAATGTGTAATTTTCTTAACTTAATATTTTGGCTAATAGATGGTTTGAATAGCACATATTATAATCTCAATGTTACATTTTCCTCTACAAATTGTGGAGTTAACTTAGGGAGTGCATATAATTTATGTAACTTAAATCTGCAAAATATTAAATATCAAGTGTCTATTCAGTTCTAATATTTGCAGTTCACAATTGGTAGTGGGTTAGAAAATGAGTAAATGACTCTTTCAATCAGAGAAAGGAAATAATACTATGTAACTTACCCAACTGTTCGGGCAGTCTATTACTGTACCTCTGCCTTTTGGTTGCCTGCTTGAGCATTCAAGGCCAGATTTCACTTTCTCTTGCATTTGTACCACTACCTAAAGTGGTCTGGAAGTAAAGCTTAACAGACAATTTTAGAAGGGAGGATGCTTGGTTTTGTTTTTTTTTAATTTATCTCCCACTTCATTAGCTGGTGTAATAATTTTCAGCTATAACTTAGCAACATATTTAGAGATAAAGTATGAGTAGCCTAACCTTTGTAGCAGATGGGAATTGATTAATCTGGTTAAATATTGTGATGATTTTTAATCAAAGCAAAGCAATGCAAGACTTTCTTCCAAGGTTCATTTGCCTCCAGCAAGCCTAACCACCGCTTCTGCTGCATCTCTCTAAGATGGAATCCTAACAGAAGAGCTTTTTTTTTTCCTTGGTCAGGTATTTAAAACATCATTTAAATGATTTCAAGTTTCAGCTTTCTGTTTGTGTGTCCCTATAAATGTTTAAAACTGCTCGTGTCACAGAAATTACGTGGCAAGAAAAACAGTGGGGATTACAATGTTTTGCTTTGTTATTTTTTGTCTGTTTGGGTTTTTTGCAAAAGGCAGCCATACCTAAGCAGTCACTCCCCAGATGTTGATACTAGACTCCTCCAAATATGCCTGTTGAGATATCATATATGGATAATGACAAAAAAAACCACTACCCCTGAAGTTTGAATGAAATATTAAGATCATGTTAGATACATCCTTATTTTTCAGCACTCTGGACCCTCTATAAAGCTTGACACCACATGTGCAGTATTCCTCTGTGCTGTGCATGTATCACCACTGCAGTACAGAAGCATTAAATTAATTTTTCCATCTTCCATCCTTCCTTCTTTTCTTAATCTGAAAATTGTGCCAGCAGCATGAAGGGTAAAACACATTCCCTGTGTGTCTTGCAAGACTTGTCCGTTAATCCAAGAGGTAAATTCTCATAATTGCTCATGAATAGCACTTTTCACTATGATTTGTGATACTTTACAAACCATGCCTGCAGAAAGCATCCTGGAAACCACACATTTACCATCGAGGGCCAAAGAGGACAATACCACCGCAGATGATCAGCCAGTGCATGGCAAACACACAGCACTGCAAGAGCTGGGTTAGAAGTCCACCTTCAAATCCCCTCTAAACTTTCTAAGGAAAGCAAATTCATCCCAGAGGACACCAACATTGTATAATTAACTATATGTAATCTAGAACTTCTTATAGATGAACTGCAGCCACCTCTGGGATGGGAAAAGATCAAGTCTTTTAAAAGCATGTTTCCATTAAGTTTGAATAATTTCCTGGACACATCACTGAGTAATTTTTAACCAGACTATTCTGATTCTGTCCAAGCAAAGCTGTCAAGAACAATAAATATCTATTATCTATCTTTGTGGTAGTGAACACTTTAAAAAGATGCGGGGAAGAAAACAATACATATATTTCACAGCTAAGAAATCAAGCCCATCAAACCGACTAATTTCTCTCCCTTGGCTGATACGTGTCTTTCCCAAGTGACAATCAGTTGTCATTTTTTTAACCCATTTTCTTAAGGAAATGAGGCTCCTAAGCTCACATTCTGTCTTTCTTTTGGTCCTCAGCTAATGACTTCTAGAATTCTTAAACTCACCACGAAATTGTGAAATCACCATCTTCTCCATCATCAGAGATATCCAAAACCACACTGGACATGGTCTTGGGCACCTTGCTTTGGACTAAATGACCTCCAGAGGTGCCTTCCAGCCTCCAACATTCTGTGATTCTGCTAGAACTCCTTTTTTTTTCCTCTCTCTCCAATGAAGCTACCAAAATATGTAAAATAAATACTAGGCAAAACAGAAATGAAATTAGACAAATGTCCAAACAGTAAGTACTTCTGAAGAGCTGATAGTATTCAGTAATCACTCTGAGGTCAAAGCACTTTACAAAGGTGCCCTTCCCTAAGACTTCCATTCCAGCAGTCATTTCTTAACACGCAGTGTCCTGCTTCCCAGCGTCATGCCAGTCCCAGGCTATGGGATTTTCAGCTTGAAACGTTGGCTCTCTTTCAGCAAGTAACAAAATTTCTCTGACTGCATTGCGTTGAGCTTTCTCTAAGGCTGCTCACTGTTCTTCTACAGGATGAGTTCATCAAGATGAATGCTAATAAGCAGTTATCTGAGTCTCAAAGGATTCAGATAAAAACGCTTTAACACAGAAGCTAATTTTTGCGTGTATTCCATCCCTTTGAGGAGGGTGTCAGAACAGCCTTCCTGCTTGCAGGAAGGCAGAGACAAATTGATAGAAAGGATTTACACACCTAAAACACAGGCTCTGCATAACTTTTGTGCATTTGGTCCCCAGAACTGGATCCAGCATCCAAGTGTAGTCACTACATTCATAGAAATCAGGCTTCAGGGGTTCTGGCTCCTCAGTCTATAGCCCACAGCCTTGCTCTGAAGAGAGGAAGATGTGAGCTCTGGCCCCTGTACCAATGGTATTTATTTTAACTAACAGAATTTCTATATAAAAATATGCAAACATTTCTTGAAATAGTGACTGGCACTTAGGTTTCCTCCTTCCAACTGACTGTCCCAACCTCGAGACCGTCATATTCTACATGCGGCTGGATAACACTGGCCTGTTTCTGCAGAGCGGCAAGGGGAAGAGGTGGGAGCGATGGAAACGAATCACAACTGTTTCCTAAATTTCATTCCCTGAAATGTCTGTTTTGCACAGCGCACCCGCACGGCTATGGTACAATCAGTGCCTCTAAACGAGGAGTTGCGAGAGCCAGAGGAGCGCCCGTCAGCGCGGCACACGGCAGGCAGGCAGCGCGTGGCTCTTCCGTCAGGCAGCAGCCAGAGCTGGGCTTTAGCTCGGAGAGCAGAGTCATCGCAGCCAGGCTGTCCTTTCGCAGGGCAAGTTCAGTAAATCCATAATCAAAAGGATTTGGGTTGGTTTTAATTTTCTTAATCAGCTTAATTCCTGACAACAAAGTGAGACATCAGATTGTTTTAAATGGCAGGATTCCAAACAACAAACTTCAATTTAAGCATTAATGACAGCAACTTGGGATATTATCTCAGAATTATTTACTGGCTGAGAAAAGTTCCTGTTTTGAAATTGAGTCGAGTAAATTTCTGTTTATAATTACATCATTTCAGGCCAAGTCCTATAGAGCTTGTTCAGGAGAGTCTTGGTATAAATACACTCATCAGTATTTGATCTTTATAGCCAATAACCTCTGGGGTTATTTTCTTTTTTTAGTTCAATGCTCATGAGCAAACGACATCACCACGGCATACATCACTAGTTCTTTATCCTTCTGCAAGCAAAACAGTGTCAGTTATTTATGTTTCAAAACACACTGCAGCATTTTTAAATTGCATCCAGAGACTTAAAATCTGCATCTGAAACCTTTTGTTTCCAACATCTTATTCGTAAAATGAGCTTAAAGCAATATTTACCTACTTTGTAGTTTTCTGTTGTTTAATTACTGCAGACTGTCCTTGACTAAAATATTCTTAATTGGCAAAATTCATCCCTGGGTAAACAGGCGGCAAGTGTAAGGCTTAAGCACATTTAGCAATCCCTGCGATCATTTCAGTGTATACCCAAGAAAGCACAGTCTGCTTCTTAGACATATCATGTCAGCTGCACTAATATACTGTGACCTGAAGTGCTCAAGTTAATGCTAAATAAAATCTTATTTGCACGAAGTATTCATACCTGAATGAGTCCGAGTTAGAGTCTTCATTAAAAGGTTCTCCCTTTCTCTGTTACTCTGGGAATAATACAGACGTTCAACTTTTGGTACATTCTACTTGGGTAGTGAGCAGCAACAGTGAAAAAAAATGAACATTTGCATTTACTTGGGTGACAAAATTTAATAGTTGAGCATTTTGGCAGTCTGAAAATGTCTTTCAAATCAGGGAATGAACTCTTGATTCTATGAATATCCACAGCAAAACTTGTGTGAGTGATGCAGGGAAGGATCCCACCAAGAGCTTTTTGAGTCCCTGTTTGAGTCAGAGCACCTCAGCGCTTCACCAAAGCAGCCCTCAGTTTGAATTTCTTTAATACATTCTTCTTTAAGGTGAGCAGCTTGAAATTTATTTGTGGTTCTTCTGAGTCATCATTAGCAGCAACTTCTTACAGATAGGAGTGAGAATTTTCTAAGAACACTTTCAGGTTTTAGTTGTTGTACAGTGAGTGCCCAACAGGTTCCCTTTTAGAGACCCCATGTTTTTATTCACTTTGTCTAACACAATTTCTTTCTTCTCCTGCAATTGGTATTTGTATTTGAAAAGCATTAATTCAAACTAGGAGACCGGCATACATAAATTACTTCAAAGCTTTTATACTTAGAACACCTTCCAAGTGACAATGATTTTTATTTTTGCTTTACTGTTCATTTATACAAATTAGCAGGCGCATGCTGCCTGTTGCCTGGGCGTCTGGCAGTTCAAATAGGAAAGCAAAAAAGAAAAGGAAAATTGGAAAGCAAAGTTCAGCCACTGTCCTAGTATGTATTTGTCTGGTTATGGAAGTTAAATTTTTTCCACTGAGTTTAGTGTTGGATAATCTCAGCTCTTGACATTTTTGGTTTGAGGTAACTCAAAATTTCTGCCTCTGGGGAAGATACTTGTATTTCAGACTGTGAAATCACGGAAAACCCTTGTGAGTGCTGGTACACATGTAACACTGGCCCCTCTGGGAGCTCAAGTCAATGCTGTGATCTGTGGCTATATGAACTCCGTTTCTTACAGCGTTTCTCGGGGCAGATTTGAATACACAGAGACACCGGGCAGGCACATGAGGTCAGAGATTTCTGTGGGGAGCTCCAATCCCGGAGCACAGGACTTCTCTCAGTCACACTTTTGCTGGAAAAAAACTAATGGTTAATATGAGATCAAGAAATTGTCTTTCCTGTTCTTGCTGAAGTACTGCACATACTACCAGTAGCATGCATTTTAAGGAGAGAAACTTTCAAAAGAGATCTCTATTTCCTTCTGGAGCAAACAGTTCTTACAGAGCTGAGCTATCCTGAAAGAAAAATCAGTGCAGCATTTGACCCACAGCCTTACTTCACACAACTGAATATTGAGACAAATTTAACTGAGCAGAACTACATATATAACATCATCATTAAGCTTTCATATTTCATAATATACCAAATGTCAGCTTTGTGGGTTTTGTAGGGAGACAAATAACCCAGATGTAACAATACTACAGTTCTTGCAGGTTGCTACTAGTTGGAGTGCTCCCAATTGTATTAGTTTCCGCAAACAGAAGCCTCACTCGACACTTTGATTTTTATGACTACAGGTTTGCAGGATAAAACTGTCAGCTGCTAAGGAAGAATTCCACAGACATTATCCACACAGAGACTTAGAGCTTGTCTATATAATTCCAAATAAATGTAGAGGCATAGCAACTATTATTCTTTATACCACTAAAACTTAGTAATAGAGCTGACTGTAAAAGACTTGAAAAACCCAGTCTTATGCAAAATAACACTTGGGAAAAAAGAATGAGGTAGGCAACAATTACGTATAAATCAGGAGGTCTCTGAAACTCACAGGCACTGAAGAAATAGCTTGTTTGAGAAAATTGAAACATGTCTCCTCAGTAAGCTCCCACTCCATAGGAAAGCTTTGTGCTCTCTGAAGGGGCTAGAACTTCTTGCCAAGAAGGTATTTGGACATTAATTTTTTAAATTAATGCTCCAGGATATTCACACAAAGACACAGATATCGACTACTGTGTAGAATATATTTTTAATTGGAAGAGGCCATGCCAGCTGAGCTATAAAACAAGTACAAGCTGTTAGATATAATAATAGAGAGAAAAGACTAGGGAAAAAAAGTGAGTCATGGAAAAAAAAAAAAAAACAGTAAAAACTATTTAGTTAAAAGAGACTTCCCAGGACTCCTGAGCTAAGGTAATGGTAGAAAAACATGAAACTTATCATGACCATCACGAATGCTGTTCAGGGATGCAGGGATCTTGATACCATGGAAATGGCACTTGTATTCAGGATTATCTTACATGATTCACATATAAATGAAGATAGTTCAGATTTTGGAGCAGTAACAACACACATAAAAAACTGCAAGTGTTGTTTACAGCACACGTACATGTGCTGTATAGGGCATTGTGGTATAGAGATGCAAGAAATTAAAAAGGAATTTAATTTTCCTCTTTCCATCAGAAGAGTGCTGTAAGCTGTAGCTGCTGATACATAGATGGATGCTACTGACTTCAGTGTCAACCAGATGTCACTGCTCTGGTGCTGACTCGAGGCAAATATAGCCAATATGTTTTCCATAAAATTAAATCACTTTATTTGCTTCTGTCAATAATTTTCTGTAAAATAAGTATCAGGGGTACCAATTTTGCTAGGGTGTTTTGGGTTTTTTTTTTATTCCCTTTGCCTCTGAGAAACATGACTGCATGTTCTGTACTGGAAGCATAGTCCTGACAAGACTGTTGAGAAGCCAAAATGATGCACTTTGTTAGTGCAGACATGCAAGAGCTTGTGGGTGGCAGCGACAATGGCGGTACAAAGCTGAGGGGACACACTGGGCACTTTGCTGCTGCTTCAGTGCAGATCTCTAGTTCAGGCATCCTCTACCTCACGCAAGACAGTTTCTATATATGATAGGTAGGTGCCACGAAGATGATATTAAGCATATAAAATACATAGTCTGTTGCACCTCTTCCTCAAAGATCTTTTTAGACACCCTCTAAGATGAGGGGTGGATTTAAGGCAGAGAAGTGAAGCAGTGAAGCCCATTGGCATTCACAGCTGGTGCCAGGTTTGCTTCTCACAAAGCTGGAAGAGCAGTTGCTTCTTTGCTCATCATCTTTGCTCAACACCCGAGACGGTTCCCTGAGTTATTGCTCACGGGCCAGGAATGAGGCGCTGCCTGCTCAGCACACCTTTTGGCCAGGGCACCCCTTTACAAGGAGGATTATAAGGATTTGAATCCTTCAGGGAAGGATTCCACTTCCTCAGTGATTCCTCAATATAGAGGTGGGCACTGGCATTTCAAAAGAGCACTTGCCATCCCTGCTCGCTTCTTTGGAACAGAAGTTGTGCGCACCTGCCCTCAGGAGCAGTCTTGGCTTCCAAACGGGAGCACCCGTGGAGCTGCACCCCCTTCCCTCAGCAGATTCACCACGGGTGATGTGAAATGAAGCCCTTGCCTCTGGTGACAGGCACATTAGCTGCAGGAACACTTTTCTGCCTCCTCACATAGGGGGGTGCTGCCGGTCACGGCACATCAGGAGCTGTAAGCCCCCAGGAGCTGCAGCCTGCCATGCCCTTTAAAGTACTGAGGCCAAGACAAGAAAAAAATCTTGGGCTTCTTTTATCTCCACTTTCCAGACAGTGCCCAAGTGCCTCTGTGTTCCTGGTGATTGTCCTTCACCATCCAGCACGACCAGCACTAACACTGGGTACTGCAGCAGCTGGCTGGTGGGTGCCCGGGTTCCTTACTGGACCCTTCTCTGCGTACCTAGATGATCAGCGGTGTCACCTCTAGAACAGCAAATGAAATGCTGGATATAGAGAAATTTTATATGCCAGCTGAGAGAGGGTTGTGATAACGTAATTTTTGGATGTAAGTGCATCTAAGCCTTTCGGATGGTTAGCCCCAACTCCTTCTAGCACTGAAGTCAGGGAGAGCGTTCAGCATTTCTGTCAAAGCCCAAACACTGTGAGATCTGAGCAGTCACACCTAAAATAAGTCAGGTAATACACTTTTTCCTCAAACAGCACTGTTTGCAAAACTGGTAGAGAAAACACAAAATTCTATCAATGACCTTTCAGAACTATTTTCTGTTTTCAATATTAAACACATCCATTTTGCCTTTGCATTTTATAGGCCTCCTTTTCATCTCATATATTTGAGCTGCAGATAATTATTCTAATTAAAAATATGTAAAAGCCAACAAATGCAACAGAAGTATTTTCTCTTTTGACAACCATGGATAATTACCTCCAGTATCCATTACTTAGATGCTTCATGACACATTTTTATTTTGCTTCTCTGATATTTTTCTTTTCCTGCCAATGTAAATCTCACATGTCGATTGAATTCTATAGTATTTTACCTGAATACATTACATTAGCCATAAAAAGCACTACTTTATTGTACTCCTTTTAGGGAAAAAAAAAAAAACAACACCCAGCTAGATGCTTTCTCCACTACATACTAAGGCTGCAATGCTTTAATAGCAGAAGGATAAACAAGACTTTTTGCTAAATATTGTCCTCTGTGGGTAACAGTTCCCTATTTCATTATAAAACTTGTAAAGTATTATTTAAAAAACTACAACAAAAATAATTAAAAATTAGATCACCATACAGAAATGTATTCATTGAAAGTAATAGTTAAATCTCAGTCAGAAGACTGGATATGAAAGAAAAAGATTAAAAAGAGAAATTAAAAAGTGTCAGAAGTGTCTCCTTTCTAAACGTACAGACACCTCAAGGTACAAAAGCACATACATCAGAAAAAGTGCAGGACGAAAAAAAGTGATCTGTGATCCTACAGGTCAAATACCACTTACAAATTACATATTATAAATTGAATATCTCTTAAAATCCAGGTACACAGCTGTACAGACTATATACCATCTGTGTGCTACTTATTAGTAGGAAACATTCAAACGAATCAATTTAAACATTGCTTCCTGGGTTCCTTTTTCCCTCACCTCTTTTATAAGATTTGTGTTGTCCTTATGGCATGACTTCAGCACAGGCCTTCCTAAACTCACTAATGAAGAAAGATATCCATCCAAATAGTTCCTGAGAGTCTAGGTCTTGAGGCTCCCCAAATTTTACCTGTAAATTTGAAAGAGAAGAATATTTAACGTTAGTATATCAGAGTAATCTAAACCACGTCCAGGATCTTAATGAAATCAAAAGAGCAAGAGAAAAGTTAAATACCAATAATAATAATTTAAAAAAAAACCTTCGAGCTGGCTAAAATCTCCAGAAAGCTGAGATCCAAAACATCCCAAGCAAAAGTGGCCCCAGGAGTTGCCACTGAATTACCTCAGTAGTCTGGGTTTCTGTAAAATGCAGTCTCTCTGGCTGGACTAGAGATCTCCAGCTGAAGAGGAGAAAAATCAGTAAATCACGAAGCTTCCTGGCTCTGCAGTTTCTTAGAGGAACCCGTTCATAAAAGAAAAGGCATATATTAGGGAAACGTTCTATACTCCATGGTGGGCATGGTAGCAGCATGTTCAAGCCAAAAAGTTTTCCTTTTTTGACATTTTGCTTTGTATACAAACAAAAATATTCATAGGGAAGCAGACATTTTTGGAAGAAAAAATAATTTATCAAAGAACCACCTTTCCCTGTTCTCTTCTTTCCTCCACCTGAAAAAGGTGAACAGATGGAAAGTTTTTGAAAAAGACGTGCACAGTATTGGCAGCATGTCTGCTCTGCTATAAAAAAAGAGGTGAAAGGCAGTCATACTACAAAGTTCCTAGGAGAGGGCTTCCTGCATTAACTAACATCAGTTCCACATAGGTCCTCCAGATCTAGGATAGGAAAGGATTTTTGATGTTAAATCTTTTGCTAAGGTTTAATTCGAGAGGTTTGTCATCATTTTCAAAGATTCCTCCTTAATGGGATCAGTGAGTTAAAGAACATAACGCTGCCTGCAATGGCTTTCTAATTGAGCAGTACAAATCTAGAGAACATGCTCCAAAGGCTTCATCAGAAAGTTAAAAAGACCTCTTGTGTTGCTACAAGTTCTTATCTCGGCTGTAATTGAGAGCTACTCTGTAACTGGGGGACACAGCGCTCCCAGGGCTGAACAGCAATATAGTTGTATTTCAGGATTTTGGATTGCAACTCAAATATATGGAAAGGTTTGGACAGGTATCTGTCATTATCTAAACATGTTCACCTGGACATCATCTAACATGTTCTTAGGAGCAAACTCTCTACCTGGAAATCAGAAACACAATAAAAGAAACCACTCACATATAATCCAGTTACAAAAACTTTAACATTAACCAATGACACCTGATTAATAGTTTTGCCTGTTGTGTTCCTAATTGCACCTCCTGGGTGCTCCAAGCCCTTGATCTTTGGCATGCCTCGCCACTCACCCATGGTGTACCATCAGTTAAACCGTAATGAGAGAGGCATTTCCTGGAGCTAATGACCATCTGTGAGAAGTTGATAGCCCACAGCTATACCACAGGCAGTTATCCCCAATTTATTGTTCATTCCATACAAGTGTCACATGCCAAGGTCGTTATTGATTTTATAAGCAGAATATAAAATCATAAAGGTAGGCCTGTGGATTTTCGTTTTATGTGCAACATGATTTCCATGGCTACCTACACCTTTCCAGATCAGATATTCCCCCAGGTAAGCTGGACTACTCCTTCCTAGTGCTGTTGAGATGATAGCCTGGTCTTTGATCACCCATCCATATTTGCTTTACATTTTTGCTTCTTTATAAATATGCAAAAAGATCTGCCTAGCAATAACATTATTCAGAAGAAAAAATCCATTCTAAGTGAGAGAAATATTTCAAATGCCTAACTTTAGAGAATAACGGGGAAGGGAGAGCAAAAAACAGCTGGGTTAAAACTTGAGGAAACTTCCAGCTACATGGAAAATGAAATCCTCTTCAGATGCAAATAAGAGTCTCAGATGAGAGTTTCCAGTACAAGGAAGGAAAGCAGAGCCTCACACATACATCTGTAGCACAGCACCATGCGTGCAATGCCTCCTGGCTGAATGTAGGCAGCTGGAGAGAAGCAATGTCCCTGCAGAAGGATTACGGCAGAGCATGCATATGCAGGAGGGACATCCAGCACCCACTGGGCATGACACAGCTCCGCAAGCAGGACCAGCCACACGACACTAACTCCTTCTGAAGGTGACTTCTAGGTAAAATGGGTCAAAGTCTTCCACACGCCATGCGAGAAGTGTCCCTCAAAGGTTTTACACAGCAGAAGTCCCCCCACTTTTGGAATTTGATAAATCCTTTTCAACCATTTCCACTCACGTAGCTCAATTGTCAGTTCCCTCATTTACACTACTTTTCCACCTTTTTTTTCTTCTTGCTTTATCCCAGTCCTTCAACCTTTTTTGTAGACTTAGGACTGAGTTCTTTGTCTAATTCTTTTGCTACCATACAAATTTGGCTTGTTACCCTACACCAAAATCATTTTTCCCATTTGTGAAAGACTACAAAAGACACAAAGATACCCTTACACATTCTTACAATGTCAATTTTAGTAAAACATTACTAATTACACTTCCTGGATCAAATGTCTCACTAATCTTCAATGTCTATTCAGATAGGTCCCCAAAGGTCTTCCAGCTGCATCTTCTGCCTACGATTCATAAACCTTCTCTACTTCTAATCCCTCCCCCTCATAAAAAAGGGAAAAAAACCCCAAACCCACCAACCAAACAAAAAAACACACCACCACCACTTAAAACTGTGTCCTAATCCCAGGACCAGGAAATTATTAGAGATTAGCACTGTGTTTCAGCAAATCTGTCCCTTTCTTTAAAACCTCCTAGTGTGACCATTCTGCCAGAGAAGACTGTTGCCATAGCAGAGACCTCCTGAATTTCCATCACGCTCCAAGAACATTGTACTAAACAAGGAATCTACATGCCATGTTGTTAAAAATTGCCGCATGGAGCTTTTATCATTCCTTCTGGTGTGACCCTCTGACCCAAAAAACATTTTCTAGTGTATTGGACCTAGATGGGTTGCTTCTGTTCAGAGGAAAAGATGATGGGGAAAATTAGGTGCTTCTCCGGTGCAAGTGTGGGTGAATATAATAGGAACAAACAAGAACAGACAGTTTCTTTATCAGAAATCTTCTGCCTGTGGAGCTTCCTTTCTGCTCTGCTCATTTTTAGATCTGTGCTACTACTAACATCTCTATCCTCATTTCTCTCACATCCGAATAACAGGAGCTAAATCAATGCCATGGACTATAAGGTTGTCACTAGAAAAAACCCTCAGCCCAAGTAACAGAAGATTTGCAGCTGCCTACCAGCCAAAGACACGACTGCTGATAGGCACCAGAGCATGTTGCTTTCCGTAATGTGTTTTCTATAACATGTTGAAAACGTTCAACAGTTAAACTCAATGAATTTATAAAGTTGGTGAACATCTACTTTTCTTTTTGATACTTTGGCCATAAACCCTCTTAAACGTGGGCTGTAAGTCCTTAAGAAAAATAAAAGCCAGATTTTTATTCAAAATATTCCACTGCTGTTAGATGTGATTATTTTTTTTCTATTTCTGTGGAGAGTATAATTATTAAGCATGTGAAAGTATGGGAACTTCTTGCACTTCTTCCTTCCCTTTTTTCTTTTTTTTTTTAACATAGATTTCTTTTCATTGCATTTTAATGTGATATGTACCAGTATGTTGCTATAAAGCTTCTTCATTTCATCACATCTTTTTGACAGCTGGGATAGATCCCCTTCATATTTCTGAATTAAATCCTGTAATAAAATAAAACTTCTTAATATGGTATAGGAGCATAATATTAAAGCAGAAATTAAACAGCAGTGAAAACAAGATGATTCAAGTCAAAATTTTCATGTCACAAAAATTTCACATTTCACAAAAGATAAGCGTACATCAAGCGCACACATTTCCTTGCAAGTATTAAGACATCAAAGACAAAAAAAAAATCAGTGTTAGAGAATTTTTTACTGTATCATCCAGTGACAAATCTATTAAAATCAACAGAACTAGATAAGGATCATTTGGCATAGCCTAGCTTTTTTGCACATGAAGTAAACACTCCCAGTTGCTATTTCTTAAGGAGAAAGAAATAAGGCCTTAGAAACTTAACTTTTGAAACAAAATTTCTTAAGCGCAGTTCCTTTGTAACGTATACATTTATACATATGTATCTACACATACAAGACAACTTAATATATATTGAAGGAGCATAGCATTGAGCTGTTCCAAGGGGGAAGGAAACATATGGGTTTAGCCGACACTACCTAGCGAAGCACAGCACAAAGATATCCAGGACAGCAGAGATGAACATGTCCACACCACGGCAGTGAGGACTGCCCTCGCTGGAAGTAGCCCCATTCATAACTAGCACAACAGTGCTCGTGAGAGTTTAAGTTTTTGCCCCTGAGCTTCGTGTTTGGCTCTGCTGACTCCTGGCCAGAACTGGGCTGCCTCCAGCCTGCTCAGCCACCTCTCCATTGTCACCTCCAGCCCATCATGGCCATGCCGCCAGCATGGGCAGAACCATCTTAGATCAACCTATGCTCACTACATAGGCATGCCCTTGGATGGTGTTTCTCTGTGCTATTTTCTCTTCTGTCCAAGGGCAGAGGAAGTTATTACAAATTCATATATTCTCTAAAGTTGCTATTATTCCAAAGTCCTTATCATGGGCAACAGTGGGGCTACCTGTTCCTCATCCACTCCAGCCCATTTGCCTGTGAAGCAAAAGCAGGAGATGCAGAAACTCTGAAAAGCCCTTCCCACGCTGCAGCTTATAGTATGAGACACTATCAGAGGGGAATAAAAGGCCAATTTCCCTCAAATGCACCTGACCCCCTTGCCAGGACAGGACTCAGCAAAAATTAAGCAGACTACTCATCTTTTACCTCCAGCCCACAATGCGGTTGTGATAACGTTACCTTTAGTTCCTTGCAGAACTGTGACTCCTGGGATGTTGCCTTGATTGTCTTGGGTTTAATAAGCCTCCTGCACTGAATAACGTTTTCCAATTCTTTTTTTAAAACTAACAAAAGAGAAAGAAAACAAGATATTTCACTAGCACACAGTAGTGTCCAAAGGACTTCAAATGTTTAATTTAGGACACATGGAAAATTTAGGAGAATATGGGTCTATAATATGTTCATCTAGGAATATTAGTTTTCTGTTTTGAAATAGAAATCCTAAAAGAGGCATGGGTCTTATGGGAAAATGTAGTATGTGATCACTTCACAAGCAACTGCAGAATAATGAAGAGGTCAATAGTATGGTTATGCAGCAGCCATAAATTTGACCTTTCCTAGCTTTGAGCATTGGGATTAGCAAGGAAAATAACATTCTTCAAACCTACGTTTTTGTGTAGAAAGTTCAGGGTTCCTTTTAAGATAAAAGAGCAAAAATTCTACTCTCTGTAACAGTAAAAAATCTTGTCAGTTGGCACTAAGCACTACCTCAGACTGCTACCGTGGGACCTCTCCTGGTGTGAAATGGGGGCAGAAGAGAATACAGTCGTGACTCCAGGGGCTCAGTCCTGAACTGACCCAGGCTGCCGTCCAGCATCTTCCTCCCTTTGTGCTCGTGCAATACTTGCAGCAGACGAGCCCCAGGATGTGCCTTGAATTACATGCTGAGAAAGGCTGGTTCAGTGGCATTTGGTCCATCTCTTGCCCTCTCTGCTCTGGAGAATGGGATTCAGAAGATAAGAGTGATCTGGGGCTGGGCCCATCAGGAAGCCATGGAGGGAAGCGGCCACTCAATCTCCTCTAGTTCCCATAATTCAACTCCTTCAATAGCTCTCAACAGTTTCTGGTACCGTGACTATTTTACCACTTTACCCATGACTTTCCAAAACTGTCTTTAAAATATTTAGTGATTCTGAATTGCTACCAACATATTCCCTGAAGAACACAAGTGACTGAAGGTAAATAGTGCTGCTTTTAGGTACGAATGTCTCCTAAAAGGTTGATTGGAATTTCTTGGAACAGAATAAAAACATACTTTGGTAGCCTCAAGCTGCACGCCTGGCTGAGTTCCAAAGCCCAGCAGAATAGGAGTGAGCATTTTTCAAAGCAAAAACTGAGAGCAACTATCATTCGTGTATGTTATAAAAGGCTGAAATAGGATATATTGGTCTGTTGTTACAGTTAACATCCATGCTGCATTTTCAAAAGACACATTTTTTATAAACTTTTAACACAATACAAGTCATTTTCATCCACTCATACAGCTTCTCTATCAGCTCTCAAAGGGTTCAATCTAAAATCCATTGACTTCACTGGTCACCTTGTGATACTGTTCAATAGTAACTTGTAAATGTCTCACAAGGACTATCTTACATTTGAGCAACCTTATTCTCTTCTCTCCTGTCAACCTTACTCCTTTCTAGAGAAGGACACCAGTTTGTTTCAAAGAAATTCTTGAACTTCAGGACTTTGCTGTAGGAAGTTTTCTCCTGCTGCATTGCCTGCTCTCGGAGACTCCGCTACAGCCGTAACTTTGACGGACACTTGTTTCACTTAACATTTGTAGTCTATGATAAACTCTATTTACCACGGGCAGTATATTTTTTATATTTCTAAACCACCTGGACACACTTTAATATTTCTTTTTTTAAAAATTCTTCACAGTAACATGGCAGGTTAAGTATCACCATAGCAACACTTTACCTCAATGTTTTGAACCTTTACTTCTCTTTACAAACTACAGAAGTGCAATGAAAACCTGTTCCAAATGACTGCACAACGTATGAAAATCTTTCTCCGAATTTAGAAACCACATTTACATACCATCAACTTCAGCACTGAGGCCCTTCATGGAAGCTAGAAAGAAAGAGAGAGGGAAAATAATGCTAATAAATATCATTCATATTGTGAGGATGGGAGTTTCCACAAAAGTTGAAGGACTTCATTTTTTCATTTGTTGATTTTTTTCCCCCCTCCCTCCTCTTACCATCAGGAACAGCTTCAAATTCTGTCAACTCCTGAGAAAATTTAGCCAAATCGGGCTCGTGTAAGATGATCTGTTCTGCTAGGGCGTGAAGCAAGGTGAATGTCCTCTCCTTACCCCGCAACAGAGGCAACTGCAAATAGAGTATAGCAATAATTGACAGACTGAGCTATTACACTTTAAAGAAAAAAAAAGAAAAAGAAAAAAAGAAACAGCAGGGATGTTGATAGCTCCCAGGTAAATCTGACAAGAATAGACAACACAATGAAATTAAACTTCTCCTTTTCCATCTGCCATTTCACAGGCATTCTTGATTAAGATCAGCTTTACGCTTTCATATCCATTGACCTTCCTTGTTCTTTTGTGTCTTCTTATTCACAGGGGTCTTTTTTAACTTAAGGTATCCTAATAGATTGCAACTGATTTTGGACTTCCAAACACAGTAATTATTGCTTTCCACTTAAAAGCAGTGTGCTGCGTTCATGAAGACACTAAAGTTCCTTAATTGAATCTGGGAAGATGCTATGTGGCAGAAAATGATTTTGTAGGCATTTTTCATTACGATAGATGTGGTATTACAACCATTATATATATTAAAAAAAAAAAAAAGCAAGTTTTGTCTCAGAATTGTCACTAGAGTTATAAATCATTCACTCATATATTAAAGTCTCCAGATGGGAAAGATACCTTACTAAAACAAAATAAAAATCCTTCTCTCTTCTATTTACAGATCAGGCATAATCTTACAATAGTGTTAAAGGTACAAGGCAGCTTCAGAAATCTGTATGTATTTCTTACTTTTTAGGATAAGAGTATGATGTTCCGCCACTGTTGGGTGGAGGAGGGGGCAAAAAAACCCGTGCTCAGTAGCAGCATTTTCTGATGGCAAATTCTGATGAAGAGGGAAAAGCAGTTTCCTTAAAACTACTAGAAAACTCAGCCTAATGTCACGCAAGTGGTAGGTCAGTGAAGAGACAATTAAAGAACTAAGAGCTAGATGATGCTTCTTGTACAGCAGCTCTCTATCAGGAAAAAGTGAAGATCCCAACTGCCGCCATCGTCCCCTATTCAATCATCCAGCAGAGCAACGATGGGGGAGTTCACGCCATTGCGGGCAAATTTCACTCCCTTTGAAATTATTCATTTCTTTACATTCTACTTTTGAAACTTTACCTTAAAATGGCATTGTACCACTTGCTGCAAAAGACCTTTGCATTGGAATAGACTGAAGCGCTAAGGAATTACTCCAGTGCCATAAAAGTGCCACCACCACAGAAGAAATGCCGTGGTCACAGCCTCTGACCGCAGTGAGATGAAGAGGATCCATACAACAGTGCTCTGCACAAAACCGCAAAATACAATTTCTCTAAACTTGCACCTAAGCAGGGGCCTGCAGCTCAGGCACCTCCTCTAGCCAGGGGTTCTTAATAGCAGGGCAGTTGGCATTTTGATGTTCTACCTCATTAGAAACACAGCGTGTTCGACGCCACAATGCCCCCACCTAGCCAGCGCTGCTGTCTAAAATGGGGAAATGCATCTTGTTATAACACACATTAAAGAACACATTGTTAAACAGGATTTTGTTTCTAGTGTAACCGAGAGCAGATGTTAAAATGTTAGCTTCTCATTAAAAATGATTGCCTTTCCCCACATTCAGGGCACAACTGATTTAATATTAATGACTAACATACCTTATAATATGACTATTTTAATGACAAGAAAAATATTTACTCACTTTGGTCAAAGATGACAATCGAAATCCTTTAGCCTTCTCTTTTCCTGCCTTTTCATTTAAATGGTTCCCAATGGCTAAGATGTACTCCAAGACAGCAACAAATTTCTGGCTGGACTGCAGCTGCTTACTCGCTTGGATTTTCTGGTTTATTAGCTGAAACACACAAATCTTCCTTCAGTTCAAACTGAAAATGTGAATAAATCAATGGTGCCAATCAAACCTTCCCTTTGCCAAAAGCCTCGTTGTCCCCACCTGAAGCACATCACGCTTTAGCTGATGGATACCTTCCTCCTGTGCAGCTTCCCTGGGGAACAGGCCAGGGGTTTTCAGGAAGGACCAGTTAAAAGTCAACCACCAAGATAAAGCTGGTGTTGGCACAGTTACCCTGTCTCGGATGGAGGTCACACCCTTTCCAGCTGCCAAACCAGCCCTGCCAAAATATCTTCAACCTCATCTCTTAAAAATGCTTCTGAAGAAAAAGTATTTTGCTGTTTGAATGCACCAGATTGCACCAAATGTCAGGCATCAGGGGAAGCAGATAGCCTGAAGCACGGTATAAGCTTCTCCATCCTTCACCTCCCTCCCTTCTGTTTATACCAGCTGAAGACTGTTATCTTATCAAAATTCTTAGCACAGTTTCCCCACAAGGAAGAATAATAATTTTCTGTAATCAAACTCAGTATCAATTTCTGTTTTCCCGGGGAAGCCACCTCCCTTCCAGGGCTATAGACACAAGAGGTAGTTTTGTTTTAAATTAGGAAATTTGTATTTTTTTAGCACCACACCTCTCTTCATCAGTCACCAACACACAGATTTAAAAACAGGGAAAGGATGAAACATGCCGGAGAGCTGAAAGCCATTGTTAAAACTTTTATAGCAGATCACAGGGCCAGAGGATGCTGAAAGCCAATATTCAGGTTGTCCCACAGAATTTTAGGTGTATAATCTGTGGTTTACAAACATGTGTTAGGGTGCATAAGTAAGAAAACACTTATACAACTAATCAGCTCTTCAGTGAACTTTAAATATCCTTCAAAGCAAACAGGATATATAACAGCTTCCAAATATTCAACTATTTGGTTTCAGTGGAGGACAGCAAAGGTGTAGCACTGTACCAGGCAGGGTCAGAAACCTGTGCATCTCCCCAGTGTTTTCCATCTGTTCCTCTTCTGAGTTTTGTTCACTGTTACTATGGTTTTAATCACAGCCAGACAAAGGATAACAACTCAGAATTGCAGAACTTTCAAATTTTGTTTTTGTTCCCATGCTGAAGAAGAGCAAAACCTTTGAAACATTTTCCCAGAGACAGATTGTGTCGAAATACTTTGTTTTGAATCAAAGCATATACAAACTCTGGCAGGTAAGGCAGCCGTTTGGAACAGGAAGATCCAGTCCATGAGACTGGAACACTGTTCATTTGCATCCCCCCACCCCACCACCCCTAGGTCATCCTGAAAAAAAAGAAGTGAAGGACTTGAACTCTGGTTTGCAACATTTCAATTCGATGCTGTAATCCTTAGGGTGAACAGCCTCCTTCAGCCTTCTGAAAATAGTAAATGTCTACGAAATGCTGGTCGAATAAGCTTGCTCTAAGTATCTCTGACTTCAGATTGATCTTTTCAGCTTGTGGCGCAAGAACATCCCCCCAAAAGGAATTGAATTTCAATGGTGAAATTCGCTTCTGTCTTATCGCTGGCCAAAGAAAGAGGAAACATGACCTATTGAGATTTTTTATTTTTTTTTTAACCCTTTTGCTTGCTACTTTTGAACAGTGCCATGAAAAGGTCTTTTATACACTATGCTGCCTGGATTATTACACTATGAATTGCTCACACTATGGACTGTGAGATGTTTTGCTATAGGAAAAAAAAAAGGAAAAAAAAAAAACAAAACAAAACCTCTCCAACTACACAGCTTTGAAGTCTCCATTGAGGCCACTTGGCCCTCTACTCTCTAAGGGCTAGATTTTGATTACAAACACACTATGAAGGACTCATGTTACTCACAGGCTCCAAATCTCTCATGCTCACGGGGAGCTCACGTACAGTAAGCAGGAGATCCAGCCTCTGGCTCAAGTGGGGGATTTTACACATCTGCATAGAATTGAACAGAAAAGGAATTAAACCCCATGTTTATACCAAAACAAGCACATATCTTTCATAATTTATTGAGTAATTCAGCTGCACCATATTTTTCCTAATTTCTGTGCTCATTTATTAATTTTATCTTAGGCCTTAATCTGTAGACATACTACGGCACATAGCTGAACATGCATCATTTGCATATGCAAATTCAAGAAAATACTGCATGCTTGTAGGGCCAGACATTATTAAAATCAATGGCATGCATTTCTTGTGAACAAGAACGGTTAAATGCATCTGATGTTATGCTTATAGATTTGGGAAATGTAGCTCAGAATAAATCATCTCCTGCTTTGGAGGAAAGGGAGGGCACGGGACTTGGAGACGCAAAGGGATCCATACAGTTCTCTTTGTTATATCTGTCTGTCTCAACTCTTTATCTTACACTGATTCTGGCTGAGACTGTAAATTTAAGTTCTAAACAACAGCTTCTTGTAGTGATTTTATCTAGGAGACAGTGTGCTAGAAATAGCACGTGGTGTATTTTAACGCTGTACCTTCTTACCTCCAACATAAACTGATCAACCACATGCAGCTCTGACGGAGACCCCCTGAACGACTGGTACCTTTCTGTGTCTTTTGGTGTGGGCATGTACCTGTAAAACAGCAAATGACAATTAGATGTCGTCTTCCTCTTCATTCAATATTGTTGTAATATAAAACAATCATTCCATTCCATGCATTGGAATTTCTGACTGTTTAGTGTGGCTTATGTACTGCATCTTTATTTTTTAATCATTGGAGCTTTATAGACATTTGAGCCAAGTGTGTGATGGAAAGCAAAAGTGATCTGCAGATAGATCTGAGTGTCTGGAAATGCTTGAAAATAATGGTCAGTAGTGTTCACCTGCAGATCTACAGACAATTTACAATGGCATGGGCTGTTTTGGATAAGGTAAAACCATGTGACAGAGAAGTTAAGGCCATAATTTCCAAAGAGGTTCATTAATTCTGTGGTTGATACACGCACGCCTTGTTTTCATTGACGGGATGAACATATTGGACAACTTTTCCAAAGCACCTAGAACCAATGCACACTTTTTGAGCAGTTGTGGCCATGCTGGCTTCACTTCTCTCCAGCAATAACTTCTTTGAAAAACGAGCACAGAAGCAGAGCAGACTCATACTATGGTGTGATTAACCAGTGCACCCCATGATCTGACCGACTCCTACCTCTAAAACTTTTTTAATTGCCCATGAAACAAGAGGTAACCTTCTGCATAAGGTAACAGAATATTCTCCCACAGTACTCCAGCGCTGCAGATTTTTAGCAAACGGATGTCTTTAAACATGCCTCCACTTGGAAAAATAAGCACACCAGCACAGTTCCCTCCCCTCCTTCGGAGATCTCCCTGCCTGTCGGACTGATGCACTGTGGGAATTCATAGCATATCTTAAGAAAAATGAAATCGATGTTATAGCTAACATATGAGAAGGAGCGTTATGAATCTTAAATAAGTATTCAGATCTACTATCTTCTCTTCTTTCTCTGCAAACAACCTACTAAATTTGTAGCAAGTGTGACTAAACATTCATGGGGGTAGATACACATTTTCATTAAAAGTAAGGAAATTTATTCAAAGACAGAAAAACTAAAGCAAAGATTTTAGCATGTTAAATACAGGACAAACAATAATATTTTTTTTCCACTGCTGTCAATAATTTAATATGATATTTCAATTGAATAATTGCTGGGGTTTGAATTATGAAATCTATATTAAAGCAGATTACAAAATATTACATTCAGAACCCTTCATCATCAAGAAAAAAATAAAAGAATTCTCATGTAAAAATATCAGTTATCTGTTGGCAAATGAAAGGGGGGTTATTTATTATTACAAATAATTTGACTTTTTAAGCAAATTCAGAGAACTTTTTTTTAAAGCTGACAGCAAATATCTTCATTTAATCAGAAGTCTGATATGCCATCAAATTGTTTTAATGTATTATGTATGTGAAATGAAACTAGCAGATTATCTAGAAGGTTTAAAGCTTAAAGCATTAAACAATGGAAGCTGTGGAAAAGGAAGCAGAAAAATATGTGAATGCATTCCATAAATATCTTTTTACATGAATGCAACTCTAATGGAATTTGTGCAATGAAAATCTCCCACTGTTCTGAAAAATTAAGTTTATAGAGACAAAGAGTGCTTTTCTATTGATTTTAAGACGTCAGGATAAAGAATCATTCAGAGAACTATGGAAAGGTTTCCGTACCAAGATAAGTCCTGAAGTTTCTAATAATATTGCACCACTTCCACTAACTTTGACTGGATACATGAGCAGAACATTTTATTCCCTGGTCAGTCTTGAAAATGTAATCTTGGTTTTGCCTTTAACTGTTTTTTATTCTACAATAGTGGAATTTAGACTTCCTGCTCAGGCTTAGACATTATGACAGGTATAATTTGCACAGAGAGGAATTTTCCAGCTCCTGACTATCCTGTTTAAATTCCTGTCATAACCACAGGTTCTCAATTAACTGGATGCCACAGTTTTCAACGGCAGAATTTTCCACCGTAGCACGTAAATCAAGTGGAAAGGTCTTCAAAAGTGCTAAGTGTCCTGCTACTTGTGTCATGTGAAGTCCACTGCAGTACAAGAGAAACTTCTGAGTGCTGATGTTTCAAGATAAGCGTCTGCTCCTTCGATGAGGTGTCGGTGCCTGAACAGGAGCTGTGAGACACTGAACTGCCTTGGAAATGCAACCCTCAGTTCTGAAATGCATCTCATCTATTTCAGTAACACTTTTTAAACTGTCAGGGTGGAAAAAAATTAGCTTCCTTTCACTACAATATTTGTACATGTATTCCTAGATTTTGGCAATAAATAAGAATCCCAGGAACAGAACCCTTGATCCCGTATAACGGATAGCAATACAGCATCCGATATCTCTTACACATTTGATTGCTAGAAAAATTTCCTCAGCATTATTGCTATCAAAGGAAGACTCTGAAATCTTTAAGGAAAAAATAATCTTTCAAGCTTCATTGCCACCATTATTATTATTATCATCTGGTGGCAAAGAGCCCAGATGCTATACATCAGTGATCACAGTGGTGTTACACCAACTTCAACAGCGCGGAGATGCTGGGCTGGATCTGCAGTGCTGTATCAGGGCTTGAACAACAGAGCATGTTCAGTGTTTTCCTGCAAGGCAAGGTGTGAGAAGAGGCTGCCCTCGGAAACGGGGCTGGCCAGACCCCGAGCGCTCTGCGGTGCTGCAGGACTGGAACCATTTTCTTAACAGCTCCAACCATTGGTTTCTCCAGAGACAGGCACGTGTGTGACTGGAGAGCACTCTTGACGTCCAGGACATTTCACTGTTGTTGTGTCCTGATCAATTCCATCACTGCAATTAGAAACTGCAGTACTGCAGTAAGATCTTTCTTTTTTGAATGAAGCCTTCAAAGTCAGCTTTTGAAAGGCAATGGAGCTCCATTACCTTCAGTGGGGTTCTACACCGTTCACTAGCTCATAATCTGCTGTGCACCAGTGTGAGGTATAACTGGTAAAGCACTGGGACAGCACGGAAACCTCCTCCAGAACACTGGTACACATAAAGAATTTAAACATTCAGCGTCTTGTCCATGTCCCTTCACAATTAGGGCAAGCTCTGTACAAGCCATCTCACAGAATGACATTAATTCCGTATGTTACATGTCTGTTCTTCCTGTTCACATCACTTTCTAAGTACAGACATGATTCTGCAGATTTTAAAATTGCTGTTGATGTACTGATTAGGATCAGGATTTTAAGGCCAAAATTAAACTCATTCCACAAGATGTAGAAACATCAGTGATTTACTTCCCCACTTTCTTTGACAGCATCATCTTTTTCCAAGCTTGCTTTAGAAAAATACTCTCTTTTTTTCTCATTTTGAAGCAAGAAAAACTTTCACATCAAGTTTTCATATGAGTGTGTTTAAAAAAATGGCCCAAGTACCACATAGGGACTGTAATGTACAATGGATACTACTGTAGGATCCCACTTCTTTCCTTTCTTTCCATGTCTTAAACTATTCAAAGAGATACAATCCAGTTCCTACAAACTTCACATGCCAATAGTTTGCTTACACTCCTGAAATCTATTTTTCTCATACAGTAATTCATTTTTTTTAAAGATACAGAAATTTGCATCCTGCTTTAAAGCCACAAATCTTTGCCACTCAGAAATACTGATATTCTTAATATCCATCATCCCATGAAGCTCCTTTAACAGTTGTCTGCCTCCTTCCTCTCCAAACCAATTTTAAATCTTTCATTTCTGACCCCACAATAGACAGTAAGGCTGTAGTAAGAGATGTAAAGTTTTCTCATCAAGTTACACCTGCTCACTGCCACAACTTGTTCTTTTACTAACTCTGCTCCTTGTAACTACTTCACAAAATCATGTCAGATTTGCTGTCATTTCTTGCAATCCCCTTTCCTACACAACATGGGGAAAAGTCATAATTTGGGGGCGTATTCTAAAATCTCAGTTGCAAGGACTGAGATTTCTGTGTGCAACCCTAATATTCTATTCACAGTCAGGATAGATCCAATGTCTCAGTGTCATCTTTCCTGAACTTCACATTATTTGCAAAAGATTATGCCTTCTCCAAAAGGTAGCATATATTGCAAACAAACAATTGAACTCCAAATATTACCTTCTTAGCGCTGTAATCTGCTCATCTGTAAGTCCACCACTCTCTTCATGTATAATGTATAATTTTTCTTTCAGCTCACTTGGTTTTATGTGGAAACTTTTAAGAAAAATGTCTGGAGGAAAATGATTCTTAGATTACTTGGAAGAAAATGCTCAAGGGAAGAAAAAAATCACCAAAACATTTAGAATTACTTTCCAGATTTAAAAAAAGGAAAAAAAAGAACACCAGAAAAACCCCAAAACTGCTAAGAGTAGCTGAGTAGCTGCTAATGCTAAGGCAAAAACTCAGTCTTCATATTTTCTTTAAATATGCATAGCAATAGTCAAGCAAAAATATATTTCTGCCAGAAAATAGTCAATGCTTACGACAGAACTATCAAGATACTGTTATCGGAATCTACTCAAGTACTTCCGCATATATATTTCTCTTGTGCTCAGCTCAACAGTCAAAACAATTTTTTTTCCAAATAACAATACAATGTATTGGCATATTATAGTATTTTTATGAAGATTTTTATTTTATTTTGTTTACTTGCTTTGTTTAATTTCCAGGGTTCAAAAACAGGTAGTTAGAGTCCATGCAAGAAAAGTTACTCCCAAAATGAAGGCAACCTGGGAAAGAGAAGGGCTCACTTCTTCCACCCTGCCTGATATTCTAAAATCTGATTAAGAGTTTTTGTAATGTTTAAGACTTCTGTGCTGACATGGGCCTAGATCATTATATGTATTATGATAGGGAAATGGAAATAAGACATCTCTTCCCCAAACAGGTGAAAAACCATTTGTAGGGCTCTTGGTCCCCAAAAGACTACTTTGTCTTGCCAGTTATTCTTTAATTACTGTCTGTCTCCATCATCGTTACCAAAAGGTGAAGGTAAAAGAGGAAACACAGGAAGTGAACAGAGGGCACCGGGAGAGAAAGAGAAAAGGTTTAAATGTTTCTCAGTGTTGGCATGAAACTTGTCCTAGAGTCTCTGCAACAACAGAACTCCTCTGAGCTGCACCAGGGGATTGGAAAGGAGAGTTCAGGAAGGATGTGTATGATTTACTCTTTTTTTCTCTCCAATTCTAAAAATGAACAGTTTTTCAGGTTATAGGATCTTGCTGTGGCCCGAATCAGTTATTAATGGTTCTCAGGAGACTGTTGGCCAATGGAGTATATGCCATTTATTCTTACTCTGACACAGTTTCCACCCTTTTAATTTTGTTATGAGATCTAGCTTTAGTGCAAAGCCTGGCAGAATCTTCCCTTTTTCCTTCTTATGCTTTTTATGCCTTGTATCCTTTGCTTCCCTGTGCCTTTTAAACCAAGTATCTCTTCAGGTGTGGTGATGTCTACGGACTGTAACAGAGTGGATAACTCATAGTAAAATGTTGATTTCCAAATATTCACAACCTGTCTAAAAAGTATTTAATATTTTCTTGAACATTTTTAGTAGCTGAAATTAGCCACTGAATAAATTCTAGTCATCAGACTTTGCCAAAGTATTTTTCTAGGCAGAATAAGGATTGTATATATGGGAAACTGGGTCTCATACAGAGAAACAGGCACCAATCGAGTCTCAGAAGCTGGTATTTTGACTCCTATATCAGTCTTTCACCCACTAGATCCCACAGTCTTGGATTAACATATACATTATAGTGTCTCCCAAAACTTTTTCATTGGAAATCTGAGGATGTTTTTCTTGTCTCTCTCTTTCTGATAGCTGTTCTCTGGATGCAGAAATTTATGTTGTCTACTAGAATCCACTAGATAACTTAGCTTTTATTTGCATTTTCTCATACATTGGGCTTGAATTTAGTGTGTAGATCTTCTCTCAGAACTCTCATTTTTCTCTTGTGTTCAGAAACCCACTCAAATTCTCAAGAAATTTTAACCTACTGGCATTTTTGGAGCTTCATATTTTTATTCGTTAACGTAAGAACTGTGGTTTGCAGCACTTGCAGGAAGATTAATCAGAATTCTCAGAATCAAATTAGCTTTTGATCTAAGTAATGTCCATTATAATAAGTGTATGCCAAAAATCTCACTGATGGGACTTTAAGGATAAGATTAAGAAATGGATGTAGAATGTCTCAATGAAAAAAGTTGTAAGAGGAATAGGATCAAAAGGAAGAAGGGTGCTATTTGCAAACCAAAAGAAAGACATTTCCTCAAAGAAACTGCAATAATTTAGTAGATAAAAGTGCTATTACAGAATTCTTTTTATCTACAACAGCACTTTCGTATCACTCACTTCCTTTTAACCCTTCAAATTGTTAGTCAATGGATGCAATAATTCCAACAAGTTATCTCCATTTACAGTTCCCAATTAAAACTTTACACAATCTTCAAAATATATTCTTTCTTATCAATATTCATAAAGATGAAATCATTAAAACTTCAAAATTAACTGCCCCAAATTCTTTACACATGTAACATTTCTTAAAACATCTCTAGGTTGTAGAACTTTTTTGGAAAGCCATGTCTGTAATAGAAATCAGAGTAGCCTTTGAAGAACAATTATACTTGCTCCTTTAATATCTACCACTTCTCATCAAAATAATTGAAAGACCTTTACATCATTTTATTAGTAAGACCAGAACTATGTATTGAACTGCTTCGTTAGCTGTGAAAGACTGTCCTAGGTCAGGCCTTCGGCAGAATCATACCTGAGATATGAGAGGGAAGGATCTTGTTCATGATCATTCAAGACGGCCGTTCACAGTCTAAGCTGTTGGCAAGAGAAAGGCCAAGAGAGTTCCTGTGACCTGGCTTGTAGCTGCCTCAAAGGCTTCTTACACCAACCCATCTACACCTACATGAATATTCTTGAACTCCATGTAGGAGAGAGACTGAGCACATTACTCAAAGTTCTACCAAGCTGTTTCTGTTGAGTTGTTTCATCTGGACAAAATTTTAAAATCCTTTGAAGTCAGCATCTTAACATTGATTTCACAGGTGTCATACGTGATTTTACGTATCTGCCCTAAGACAACATCATCACAGCTCAATGGCACATCCACGTTTTGTACAAGAAGAGAAGCTTGGTGTTTCTACTCTGTATCATTAAGAACCACATTTAGAGCAACTGAGCCACAAGGTCTGTTTTTATAAATGAGTAAAGGGGCACTGAATTAAAAGATGATTTAGGCACAAGCTTGTCTCATTGCCTATCGAATGGCAGAAAGTACAAATAGAAAATGCATGCAGTGCTCACCCCAGGCTTCCAGATAGGGGTACACAGTTCTTATTACTACACTTACTGAAGTTATGTGCAACTTTTCGATCTAACATGATGTGCTGATTCACTGAAGGTTCGTTGCTTGAAAATGCTGCTGTGTCCTGAATCTGGAACTGATCGCAGAGTCTGGATACATCTATTTTTATCTTGCATGGGTCACATGATCCCCAGACAGATTTTTGAATCTAAAAATATAGGAGTGACAGGGTAAACAAAAAGGCAAAAGAACAGAGGCACTGTGTTCCATCCAAGCACAGAGAAAGGCATCCAGGTTGTTTTGTGGCACAGCTGTACTTTTGTGATAACTGTACATGTAATACAGGCTACAGTATTATTTTTTTCCTGTAACAGCTATCACCAGTTTCATCCTCACCTTATCACAAGGAACAACATCCCAGTGAAAGGCTTTGGTTCTCTTTGTCGATGGAGAGAAGCTGCAGGGCTGTGGTAATGCAGGTGGGGCTGGCGGTACCTCTGCCTTACTTATGGGAAGCGGAAGAGACGGCGACGCTGGGGCTGCTTCCTCCTCTGCAGGCTGGGGGCTTGAAGACTTGTTCAGACTGATTGTTGCGGAACTCACACCAAAGTGGAGGGTCTCCTCTTTCTGTTCATTCAGAGGTACAGTAATATCCTCATAATCTGCTTCGGAGGAGGTGCATCCTTGAGATCCCTCCTGTGAGGCACCCTTGCACAGCTGACAGTACCTTTCTAAGAGAGACACCCATTCATTCTGGAGCTTGCTAACATCCTCTGCCCTGTTCTTTTGGACAGTAAAGGGTATTCGAAACCTGAAATTTAAGAATGTCATATATAAACACAAGGAAGTGTAAATAACATGCTGACTAATACAGCCACAGGTATTTCTTATTTAAGCAGAATGATGTTCAGCAGCTTTGCTTGTCAAAGGAGCCCACTGCTGCTGACTCTGACCTTTTCAGACAGAGTTAATTGCTTACGTGTCTAAGGTTAGAGAGCTGAAGTTGTGCCATATATTGACTTTGTGGTGCAGTTACCTCGTAATTCCTCTTCTCCACCTTGGGGGAAGGTGAACAGTGTGCTACGTCTTACTATGCTTGTTGCACAAGCTAGTCAGAACCTGTTCACACATCTGTCCTATCAACCTGAATGATATACCTCTTCACTGGCTCCTGGCATGACAGCTAGACAAGTCTTTGTGGGCAGTATTTCAATGTATCTTCACAATTCCACAACGTGGTACTTTTGATTCGTCCTTAAAATTCTCATCAATTCACTGCAGAGCAGTGGGAGGGGTAATCTATATAATTGTGATGGCCTCATTTCTCCACTGTTGTATTTTGTTCTGGGACACTGTGATTCTTTGTTGCTTGACCTTGTTTTCAGTAGTTCTGCTTTAACAAACTATTAATTACCAACTATACTTACAAATAATTGTGTTCTTTGGTCTGAACTGAAAAGGTACTGCATCCATTCTCCTTGCTGACACTCACATTACCACCCGACAAATTAATTGTGTTTGTTGCAGGGTCCGCAGTCTTGTTCTTTCCTCCCAGACCTATGCAATATAAAGTCAATTCTCCTTCACGTAGTTGTACCAAGTACCTGAAGGACAAGGAATGGAGGTACAGTTCATTCTTCACTGACTACTTATTTACACAAGCCTTACCTTTGGTAAACCATTTTCTAATGTCAATAAGTCTCCACATTTTTATAGCATCTTCCATGGAACAGTCAAAAAGTATCAATAGTAAAGCATAAAACCTTTGAGATGAGGGCTTCTTATTCTCATCTGACACGTAAGTAAACTGTGCCATAAAATACGAACTTCCAGCCTGCCATGCCTAATGAGAGCTAAAACTAAGAGGATCTTACTGTCAACTAAAAATCACAGAAGTCCTGTTAATTTGTTAGCTACACTCTGTCCCTCCCACTCTATTTATTCATCTCGTTTGTTTGGGATGGTGAGTCTTTTGGACTGCGAGCTTTTTTTAAAGGAGTTCACTATGTGACTGAGAAGCACATAGGCTTCAGAGTTTCTGTGTCTTCCAGGTTTTACTGCCACCAAGCTGTAAACAAGTCACCATAATATAAGTTAGTGCCCAACCTTATAGTCTAATAACTCTTCCTCTCTTGGAAATGCTTCTGCACATGCTCTTGCTCCATGAGGACTGATCCTGGTCCCCCCTCATTCCCAAGAGCCACTTGGCAGGAAGGGGTCAAAGTGTTCTGCTCTCAAGGGCTTCCATCGGAAATGGCTGTGCCAAAGTGTGGGTATTTCCTATTTAAACGATAAATTAACCCTGGCACAAATTGCCTGCCCGCACACAGCTTCTATTAGAGCAAAATGTTCTGCTCCAGTCTCTCTTCCAGGATTCTGCTCTGCTGCTTATAAGAAAGGCCCCACATTCAACAAGTGGGGCTTTACTGTATGGGGGTTTTATTCTTATTTAAGCATTTGCATTCTCATTTTTCTTGAGGGTTACTGCATTTCTTTATCATTCTGACAGTTCTTTCAGACCTTTCTTTTCCTCCACTCTCTCTTCAAGGTGTGTCTAGTTGATTAAGGTGTTCTATGAGGAATTTAAATAAGTTTAGCTGCTCCAGAAGAATTAAACATAAAATATAAATTGCATCTATTCCCACATAAACAGTCAAAGTGATAAGAATTGTTTAATGGAGCTGGCAGTTATATTGATCTCTCCTTTCTTTAAAGCAGGGACTTATAGTTTAATCGGATCTCCAGATGTTTCCACCATTATTTACTTTGCCAAAAAAAAAAGAGGATTAATATCAAGAATAAAGCAACAAGGGCTTTGCTTCACAAGATAAATAAAAATCAATTTCTGTTTGTTAACAAACTTGTTAAATGTTGCAAAGTAACAAATCCTGGGATGCACTTGAGGATAGTGTTTACAAGACATACAGTGGTAGCCTTTTAAAAACAATTAAAATCATTTTCTGTGAACTGTGAAGTCTTTTGAGATAATTGCCCTGTGCAGATAATTACAATGTTAATTTTTTTAATTAGTTTTTGGTAGACAGATTTTTTTTTTCTCTCTCTTTCTCTCCTTTGGTAGTATAAGCAATTTCCAGGTACTTTAGAAGCTGGCTCAGGGGAAGGGTGGGTTGTCCATAGGATGGGTAGCAAACTGTGTAAAATCATTGTGGCTGGTTCGCCAGTTCAGTAACAGAATAAGCAGAAGTCACGCTTATCTCTGATGGTTTAGGGGCTGAAGCAAATGGTGGTGACAGTCCGTTTGCTACTGAATAATGATTCCTGTCTCCGAAACCACACCCTGTTAGGCCACCATGGCTGGTCACCCCCACAGGAGGGAAATTCAGAATATTACGAGAACGAATTATGAATTTTGGGGCATCCATTTGGCAAGTGTGAGTCAGTGTTCTCTAGCAGGACTCTTACACTCCTTATCTGCTTTTTCTGCTTTTCCTTATGGCTGAAAATGGAGTAGAAAATAAAGAGGTAAACATAAAGAAGCCCCACCATTAAAATCACTCTTAGCACCATCACCATTGTGTATTTGTGTGAGTAACGCACACAGCAGTCTCTAGCACACATCAGAACTTCATTTTGTTGGGTACCACTATTGCACTAACAGTTAGTTTCAATGTTTTCATTTAATGCAGATTTGGCATCTAAGTTTTAACTTTAAAAAGCAGTTAAATAATCAACTTATTATCATCAAATTAAAATCTTAAAGTATTTATCAGAAATTTTAATAAAATCCACAACCCAGAGGTCTATGGAAGTGCTGTGCATACTTCACCCATTCAGTGGATGCAGAAGCGTTTTGCTGCAAATCCAGCAGTCCTTCGTGTATCACATCACAGTCCGCAGGTCTTCCAGAGCAGGACTCTGCTGCTCTCTTGTACGAATTGCTCTGTATAACTCTGCTCAGAAGGTACATTATCTATATAATAAGTGGCAGCAGAGAGAGTATATTTTCCACTTTAATTCCCTTGAATAAGACATTAATAGGTGAATTTTTCAAGTGTAAAAATGATAGACAACACTATAAGCAGCAGCCAAATAGGTGACATAAATTAACGTAAAATAAATAGGGTCTTTCTATAATGCTAAACTACTTAACTGCAATTTGGCTTTATGCCCACAGTTCTAAACCTGTCAGTGGAAGGAGAATATAATTTTATTCTGGAGGGGTTCCTGTAAAACATAATTTTACTTTTTTAATTCATATACAAAGCAATCTAGGACAAAGTTTCTGTTCAGCTCAGTTCAAGCCCAAGTAGCAATTGATTGCTTTAGCTTGAAATCTCAAACCCCGTAGGAAAATGAAGTCTTGCCTAAGGTTGAAAATAGTATGCATTAAGGTGGGTGTGAATTTAAGGCCCTCTTTTTGTTATACAGGGCCATATTTGAGCGTTCTTACTACAGAATACATGTGCCTTTTTGAGCCCTTCTGCTAAATGTAATCTATTTTGTAAGTTTAGCTAACCAACCATGAGGTGCTGTTCATACGGAATAAAGGTTTCTGCACACGGAGTGAACCGTTAAGCTTCATGAGGGATTAATGTCTCTGCAAAAAGCCCCTTAAAAATTAGTCATGCCAGAAGTTTGGATGCGAACTCTTCCATGCTTTTTGAGAGTTTGCACCTCAACCTAAATCGTGTGGCTGGCTTCAGCCGCTCAGCAGTGGGATGACACTGACTCCATGACCCGATCACCCCTGAACACGGGGGATATCTGCATTCGGGTGAAAAGCTACTGCTAATGTCACAACTCTAGTTTCTCAAGTTTCATTGTAGAGCCTAATTACACTAACTACTTGGAATACATAATTGGATCTAGAACTCAAAAGGAGCTGAGACCTCAAAATGAGGCTCACACAAAATCTTGCAACACTGAATTAAATTAATATCTAGTTGTACCTAGGCTGTCTTCCTCTGATAATTTTATAATTTCCGTGCATTTTGATGGTAAAAGATGAACTACTAGGTCTTTTTCTTTTCACAGCATCAGGATGGCCTCATTCATTCATCTTAAAAGCATGCATTTTAATAAATATCTTATATATAGAAAAAAAACTGCTTAGAAAATTTCAATTAAGGTCAGCTGTACAAATCGTCAGTTTTGTTTGTTTTAATACAATCTCAGACCAGTTACTTTCAAGGTGTAGCTGAAGAAATGCATCCACTTTCATATCACGTCTTGAGCGGGCTTTACATTTTCAGTCCTAGTGAACTGGGGCAAATTCCTAAGGCCAAACTTCATCCTGAACACACGTTCCCTTTGTTCTATGTACGAAATACACAGAATAAAGACATACCTACTTCTTCGCTTGCACAATGCACAGCATAACAATTCCCATTTATGACTGGGACCTGCTGGGTACTGCCATAACATTAGCTGTTATTTATAGCAATCTGTCTATGACATTGTAAAAACTTGCCTTCCTTTTATCATCAAGAGACACTGCTTCCAGCTCATAATCTTGTCGCCCATGAAACACAATGCTGAAGCGCCTCCTTTCACTATCTTCACAGCCTTTGACTTGTGAGAAAGGGAACTGTTTCTTAATAATTCCTTTTTCAATGTTAAAAATGGTCTTCGTGTTGAAATCAATCTGGAATAGAAGTTCTTCATTACTTGACTCCATTGCTTCTCTTCGTTGAAAGGGAAAGACAGCATCCCCAATATTACCATGCAAGGGCATTTAGATAAAGGAGCAGCTTAGAATATGTATCTATCTTGCTGATGGATAGAATAAAAAATGACATTCCATCATCAAGATACTGTACGATACTTGTCTTATTTACAAAACAAACAGATATTCATTCTAACTGTGTTTCCCTATCTCTTTTGATGAATATGCATCAATTTATCACTCTGAAATATTATTTCTTTTTAAATTCTCCTTGTCTTACACAACCCAGTGCAAAAACTTCCCATTCGGCAGTAGTGGTAGCACAAAGTAATGGCACAACCATCTCAGCAGAGATTCAATTACTAACTGGTTCAACCTATGCCCCAGTACTAAAGTGAAGTGAAGGTCGTTGTTTTTATAACAGTCGCTTCTGTGCCACAAAAAGACGATACTATTGAGACATTACTTTCTGATGTCAATATTACTATGTTTTGGTTTAGATCTTATCTAGCACAGATTTTTTGTCTGTATGTATAGATACACATATATGTGTACATATAGGTGAAGGGAGTGATGATAATAGCCAATGAAGTTAATTTCTTGCTGTTTCACAGCTAAAACAATTAAAAAATGTTTGCTTCAAAATAAGCTTATTCTTCTTCCACTGCACAGTCTACATTTGCAGTGTTAAAAACTGGTACAGACAGATTCCAGTATGTCTTCTATGTGTCAGTCCCCGCTGAGCAGAAGGAGCTTTGTTGACATAATAAGATGTGAATATTATCTGACTGCCCAGCTTCATTGAGCGCGGCCCACAGATAGGACAAACTCAGAAGAGTCTCAGATCTCGCCTGAGTTAGATATTTACCTTTGGTCATAAATGATTCTTGGCATCTTTCATTCCTGCAGTGCGGACCACGCTAACCAAATGCCAACACCGTGGCCTTTCCCTCTGTTCTGTTTATAGGAGAAAATCTCCAAATCAGAACCATTCTCATCATTATCTCTGACTTCAAAGGCTGCTGGTACCTGCAGAACTGGAATTAAACTACTCCAGATTCCCAAACTGATAACTTCCACATCTAATATAGCTTCCTCCACTTTTCCATCAGCTTTATGTCTAAACAAATAATCATTTAATTCCAAAAACTGGTGGATATTGAGGGAAATAAGGAGATTATACTTTCTACAATTGAGATATAGTAAACAAAAAAAATCCCACACCCTCTAGCATGTATGACTTGGACTTGCTCATTATCAAATTTTGTCCAAATTGCAGAAAAAAAATCTGTGAAATCCAGGTTCCTGGAAACACGATGGAACTTCTGACACTGACTTCAGGGAATCAGGAAATCACCATCAGGTGTTATTGACAGAAGTTTGCTTTAGTATCATTCAAGTATTGTCCCATTATGACACAGCAATTCAATAAAGCCTTAAGGGTTCATAATGTCAAAAAAAAATTCACAGGACAGTGTAACCAGAGATGAAACGCACAGCCTGCCAAAGGAACCTTCCCAGTATCCCCAGGAACATTTCTTCCCAAGGTTTTAGCGAGTGCAGTTGAAGTGATGTCCTATCAAAAGGGACAGATATTTAAGTACATCCACATCACTTGTATGCATTTACTGTTGATAAGTAATAAGAACAACTCCCGTGCAGAGCCTATTACAATCAATCATCTTTGTGATGAATCATGTTTTTCAGAGGTAAAATAACGTCTTAGACCATCAAGTCCATTCTACAGCCCTGCCAGAGCCTCAGTAGAGGACCTTGGGGTGCTGGTGGACAGCCAGCTGAATATGAGCCAGCAGTGTGCCCAGGTGGCCAAGAAGGCCAACGGCATCCTAACCTGTATCAGGAATAGTGTGGTGAGCAGGACTGGAGAAGTGACCACCCCCCTGTACTCAGCACTGGTGAGGCCCCACCTCAAGTACTGTGTTCAGTTTTGGGCCCCTCACTACAAGAAGGACATTGAGGTGTCGAAGCATGTCCAGAGAAGGGCTACAAAGCTAATGAGGAGTCTGGAGGACAAGTCTTATGAGGAACGACTGAGGGAACTGGTGGTGTTGAGCCTGGAGAAGAGGAGGCTGAGGGGGAACCTTATCACCCTCTACAACTACCTGAAAGGAGGTTGCAGAGAGGTGGGGACTGACCTCTTCTCCCTGGTGAAAAGTGATAGGACGAGAGGAAATGGATTCAAGTTATGTCAGGGGAGGTTTAGATTGGATATTAGGAAACATTTTTGCACTGAAAGGGTTATTAGACATTGGAACAGGCTGCCCAAGGAGGAGGTGGATTCGCCATCCCTGGAGGTGTTTAAAAAAGGGGTAGATGTGGTCCTTGGGGACATCATTTAGAGGTGGTTTTAGGGTACGTTGATAGTTGGACTTGATGATCTAAAAGGTCCCTTCCAACCTCAGCGATTCTATGATTTTCAGATATTACTCCCAAAATACTTTTGGTGTAAAAGGTAGAAAGTTGGTCAATATCTTGTACCTCTCTGATAGGTCGCTGCACCACAGGATGTATTACATTATCTCATAACATTTATTGAGCAACATAAGCATCCTGTATTTTTTTTATATTTCTTCAAAAGTGAGAATTTTTAAAGTTACCTGCAAAATTCGTTTCTGCCACCGATAGTGTTTGTATTTGTAGATAATGAAGTTAAATTGTGAACCAGTTAGCAAATCCTGTGGAACCTGAAAAATAGAACAGAAATCAGCAATATGTCCACACTGTTATTTTTTGTCTACTCAAATCCAATCGTGTTCTCGGGTGAAATCTCCCTCAGCGAACAGTGTTCAAACAGCACTGGAGGCTTTGCAGAAGTCCACGTGAACATACATGGAAGCATCCTCCTGACCTGATTTTCACAAGCACAAAATATCCACAACTCCT